>NW_028148085.1:0-14185 GCF_008360975.1 Lichenostomus cassidix | reverse complement strand
TTTTTTGTGAATTCTCTTCCACATCAAATCCATGTGAAAACCCAATGAGCAAAGAGAAGGAAAATAGAGAATTTTAAATAAATATTTTTGTGATTCTCTTCCACATCAAATCCATGTGAAAACCCCATCAGCAAAGAGAGGGAAATAGAGAATTTTAAATAAATATTTTTTGTGAATTCTCTTCCCTATCACATCCATGTGAAAACCCAATGAGCAAAGAGAGGGAAATAGAGAATTTTAAATGAATATTTTAGTGAATTCTCTTTCCTATCACATCCATGTGAAAACCTCATGAGCAAAGAAAAGGAACTTAGAGAATTTTAAATGAGTATTTTTTGTGAATTCTCTTCCACATCACATCCAAGTGAAAACCTCATGAGCAAAGAGAGGGAAATAGTAAATTTTAAATGAATATTTTTTGTGATTCTCTTCCATATCAAATCCAGGTGAAACCCCCATCAGCAAAGAAAAGGAAATTAGAGAATTTTAAATGAATATTTTTGTGATTCTCTTCTCTATCAAATCCATGTGAAATCCCCATCAGCAAAGAGAGGAAAATAGAGAATTTTAAATGAATAATTTTTGTGAATTCTCTTTCCTATCACATCCATGTGAAAACCTCATGAGCAAAGAGAGGGAAATAGAGAATTTTAAATGAATATTTTTTGTGAATTCTCTTCCATATCACATCCATATTAAACCCTCATGAGCAAAGAGAGGAAAATAGAGAATTTTAAATAAATATTTTTTGTGAATTCTCTTTCCTATCACATCCATCTGAAAACCCAATGAGCAAAGAAAAGGAAATTAGAGAATTTTAAATAAATATTTTTTGTGAATTCTCTTCCATCTCACATCCATATTAAATCCCCATCAGCAAAGAGAAGGAAAATAGAGAATTTTAAACTATTCTGATTCCTTTTCCTGCATTTCCCTCAAGGAAAAGCACTGAGAGGAGAAATTCCCAAAACCTGAGTAACTCCACAGGGAAATCCAGGTGCAGATTTTGCTTCCAGAAAGAAAAATTCCCACTTTTTAGCTTCTTTATTCCACACAAAACTCATCAAATAAATCAAATTTCCCTCCTGATTTCTGACTGTACCCAAACCAGCTGAGATGTTGATCTTTTCCCACTGAGTTTATGGGAAGTTGAGCTCTAAACAGAATTAAAAAAGCTGGAAATTGCTCTTTTCTTTATTTCCCAGCACAGGCAGAGTTTGTGTTTTTCTCCTGAACTTACAAAAACAATCATCTCTTTCCTGCTGCATTTTCTGGGAGTTGTTGGTGAGAATAATGGCAGAAAATAGGATGTGGGGAAGGACTGAGTGATGGATTTAATGGCTTTTTAAAGTTTTAATGTGCCAGTGCATTAAAAAAATAAATATATATATATATACATATTTATACATAAATATAAAATATATTTATATACATATATAATATATGTATATATTATGTATTGTAACATATATAATATATATAATATATATTTATAAATCTAAAAATATTTATATACATATAAAATATATATAATATATATAAATATAATATATATAAATAAAAATAAATATATATATATCAGAAGTTATTCATGAGTTCAGCTTGTTGCAAAAAATTTTAAAAAATAAAAATTTTTTAAAATTAAATAAATTTTAAAATTTAAAAAGTTAAATTTCTCTTTATGCAAAAACCTGAAGTTAAACACAGGCTTTTTAGAAATATATATATATATATATTTAGAAATACATATATATATATATATGAGAAAGATATATATATATATATATATATAGATATATATATATATATATCTCAAGCAAGTAGTTATTAATGAGTTCAGCTTGTGGCAAAAAAAAAAAAATTTAAAATTTTAAAATTTTTAAAATTTTAAAAAATTAAAAGTTTAATTCCCTTCTTTATGCAAAAATTGGAAGGTAAACACAGGCTTTTAGAAATATATATATAAAATATATATATAAAAATATATATAAAAATATATATAAAATATATATATAAAATATATATAAAATATATAATATATATATTAAAAATATATAAAATATATACATAATATATACAAACTCAGGAAAGGATTTTCCAGGATCAACTCACCCCTTGGCTCCCTTGAAACTGGATGACAGGTTTGGAGGTCACAGCATCCTAAAAAAAATAAGAGAAAAAAAATCAAAAATTATCTCAGAGAAATTCAAAGTTCCAAAGTTCACCGCCAGGATGTATCCAGCTGGATTTTTCACCTCGATTTTTTTTTACTTTTTTTTTTTTTTTAAAAGGGAAAGAAATAGTTTTTTATTCTAGATTCTGAATGAATTTATTTGTTCTAAATTCTGAATATTTTTATTCAGGGAAATATGTATTTCAAGCAAGGAAACAAACATAAAAAATGATATTGAAAGGATGATTTGTGGCCAGAAAAGGGATAAATGAAAGGTCAGGAGAGGAGTTTCTCCCAACTCCTCCACCACATTTTGGGCACATTTTGTAAGTTTGTAAACCCAAAAATTACCTCAGAGAAATTCAAAGTTCCAAAGTTCACCACCAGGATGTATTCAGCTGGATTTTTCACCTCGATTTTAGAAGAATTTAGAAGAATTTTTAGAAGAATTTAGAAGAATTTTTAGAAGAATTTTAAAGAATTTTTAGAAGAATTTTTAAGAATTTTTAGAAGAATTTTTAAGAATTTTTAGAAGAATTTTTAAGAATTTTTAGAAGAATTTTTAAGAATTTTTAGAAGAATTGAGAAGAATTTTTTAGAAGAACTTAGAAGATTTTAGAAGATTTTAGAAATTGGTTAAAAGTGTCATTTAGAAGTGAAAAAGTTCCCATTTCCATGGGAAAACCAGCAGGAATTTGGGAGATAAAACCCAAAGGGTGACTTATTTGTGTCACCCAATTTCCAATGGATTAGAGAAACAGATATTTGGATTTAAGCAGAGAAACAGATATTTAGATTTAAGCAGAGAAACAGATATTTAGATTTAAGAAGAGAAACAGATATTTAGATTTAAGAAGAGAAACAGATATTTAGATTTAAGCAGAGACTTATTTAGATTTAAGAGTTAAACGATTTGAAACTCATTAAGTTGATAATTTCTCATAAAGCTTTTCCAGCATGAGTGAAGCACCTCAACCATGACACCAACCAAAAATTTGATAAATTCACCAGCAAAACAAAAATATTTTTTTATTTTGATAAACTTGAGATGGACAAACCCAACCCAGGACCTTTGAAAAGCCAATCCAACAGGATTTCCCAGATCTGCATCACACCTATAAACCATTCTAGGATATTTACCACCCTGAGGAAAATCAATACTTTTCCAATGGATTAGAGAAACAGATATTTGGATTTAAGCAAAGAAACAGATATTTAGATTTAAGCAGAGAAACAGATATTTAGATTTAAGAAGAGAAACACATATTTAGATTTGAGTTAAATGACTTGAAACCTATTCAGTTTATAATTTCTCATAAAACTTTTCCAGCATAAGTGAAACACCTCAGCCACAACACCAACCAAAAATTTGATGAATTCACCAGCAAAATAAAAATATTTTTTTATTTTGATAAACTTGAGATGGACAAAACCAACCCAGGACCTTTGAAAAGCCAATCCAACAGGATTTCCCAGATCTGCATCACACCCATAAACCATTCTAGGATATTTACCACCCTGAGGAAAATCAATACTTTTCCAATGGATTAGAGAAACAGATATTTGGATTTGAGAAACAGATATTTGGATTTAAGCAGAGAAACAGATATTTAGATTTGAGTTAAATGACTTGAAACCTATTCAGTTGATAATTTCTCAAAAAGCTTTTCCAGCACGAGTGAAGCATCTCAGCCACAACACCAACCAAAAAATTTATGAATTCACAAAAAAAATAAAAATATTTTCAGCCCAGATAAACTTGAGATGGACAAACCCAACCCAAGAGCTTTGAAAAGCCAATCCAACAGGATTTCCCAGATCTGCATCACACCTATAAACCATCCTGGGACATTTACCACCCTGAGGAAAATCATTACTTTTCCAATGGATTAGAGAAACAGATATTTGGATTTGAGAAACAGATATTTGGATTTAAGCAGAGAAACAGATACTTAGATTTAAGCAGAGAAACACATATTTAGATTTGAGTTAAATGACTTGAAACCTATTCAGTTGATAATTTCTCATAAAGCTTTTCCAGCACGAGTGAAGCATCTCAGCCACAACACCAACCAAAAAATTTATGAATTCACAAAAAAAATAAAAATATTTTCAGCCCAGATAAACTTGAGATGGACAAACCCAACCCAAGAGCTTTGAAAAGCCAATCCAACAGGATTTCCCAGATCTGCATCACACCTATAAACCATCCTGGGACATTTACCACCCTGAGGAAAATCATTACTTTTCCAGTGGATTAGAGAAACAGATATTTAGATTTGAGAAACAGATATTTGGATTTAAGCAGAGAAACAGATATTTGGATTTAAGCAGAGAAACAGATATTTAGATTTGAGTTAAATGACTTGAAACCTATTCAGTTGATAATTTCTCATAAAACTTTTCCAGCATAAGTGAAACACCTCAGCCATGACACCAACCAAAAATTTGATAAATTCACCAGCAAAACAAAAATATTTTTTTATTTTGATAAACTTGAGATGGACAAACCCAACCCAGGAGCTTTGAAAAGCCAATCCAACAGGATTTCCCAGATCTGCATCACACCCATAAACCATCCTGGGATATTTACCACCCTGAGGAAAGCAGGAAAACCCTCAGAGCTCTGGATAAGGAATTTTATAAAGCCAGGACAACTTTTAGAAAAAAAACACCAATAAAACAACATCTTGCTCTTGGTGCAGAGATCCCTGAATTCCTCGAGTGCCACGACACTGCATTCCACAGCGTGCTGCTCATGGACAGCCTGGCCAGCTTTTTGTGTCCAGAAACTCACAGGAACATACTCGAGCAAACAAGCATTTGAAACATGAAAAAAATCTGGATTGAAGGGGAAAAAAAAATTAAAAAAATTAAAAAAAGAAACCATGTGGTTCTTGTAGGGTAAATTACAGATTTGGGAAGTTCTGCTGTTTGGTCTGGAGAGTTTTAAGGGGAATAAAAGGGGTGAGGAGGATGGAATAAGGAGGGAGAAGAGAAATCCTGATGCATAAATCAGACTTGGTTTAATTACAGAACTTCTAAATCCCACAGCCTGCAAATAAACCCGTTGGAAGGGTGTAATATCAGCTTTACTCGAGGGAAATGGCAAACTTGGGATGTATTTCCCAAAATTTAGTCTTTCTGGCTGGTTGTGATCCAAAGAGTGGGAATATCAGTGCTGGAATTCCCTACTGGATGGACACTGCAGCATCCCAGCTCCTTTTTTGGGTCAAAAAGGGGATTTTTTGGGCATCTCAGCAGCACCATCCCTGCACCTCCACAGGCATCATCCCTTCCCTGCTGCCCAAATGCTCGGCTGCAGCTCGTTTGGAATGCTCATGGCAGAGGAGAACACTCTGCACACCCTCAGCTCATTAAGGAGGTGACTCTGAGCACCTTCATTAGCTGAAATTAAATCCCTGCATGGACTCCCTTCGTTCAGAATGAGACAGAGCAGAAGAACAACGTGAAAACCAAATTAAAACCACATTTCCATTTAAAACTTCGCTTGGATTCACTTCCTTGGATGCTCTAAGGGTGGAAAACCCCAATTTTAAGGAGGTCTCGCTGCCCTTTCCAAAATCCCTCTGTCGTTTTTCTGAAGAGTCACCTCAGAGTCACCTAATTCTCCTTCCTCGGTGATGCCATGAGTGAACTTCCTGCTTTTCAGTTCCTAGAAATGTCACTCCATCCCTTTTTAGTGGGAAAAAGTTCTTTCCCTCTGTTTTTCCAACCAAACCCAGTCACCTCCTCAGCCCCAGGATAGGAGGAGGCAGAAAATCCTTGGAAAATCAGGGATGCTGATGAAACCTCACAAGAGGAAAAAGAAGATTTCTCCAAGCATTGGGGCAAAACCTCATCCCCTTCCAGCTAGGAAATTCCAGCTTTATCCCTCCACGAGACACACTGGGGTTACAAACAGCTCCTGGAAGCTGATTGAAGATAAAAATCCAAGGGAGAAAAGCAGATTTTGGGTGTTTGGTGGTCAGGTGAGCAGGTTTGGTGCTGCTGGCAGGGAGCAGATGTTCAGCCCTGGAGGAAATCCACTCAGCCGGGAGGGTGACAGGGATGGAGAGAGCAGAGGGTGGAGTGCAGTTCCTGGGATGGGAGAGATGCAGGAAGGAACAAAATTCCTGGGATTTTTGGGGACATGGGATATCCAGGAAGGAGCACAGTTTCTGGGATTTTGTGGGACTAAGGAACATACAGAAGGAGCACCATTTGTGGGACCAGGGAACATGCAGGAAAGAACACAATTCCTGGGACACGGAACACAGGAAAGAACAAAATTTCTGGGATTTTGTGGGACATGGAACACACAGGAAGGAGCACAAATTCTGGGATGTGCAGGACCAGGGAATACACAGGAAGGAGCAAAATTTTTGGGATATTGTGGGACCAAGGATCACGCAGGAAGGAGCGCAAATCCTAGGATATTGTAGGACTAAGGAACATGCAGGAAAGAACACAATTCCTGGGATATTGTGGGATCAAGGAACACACAGAAGGAGCACAATTTCTGGGATTTTGTGGGACCGAGAAACACACAAGGAAGAACACAAATTTCTGGGATATGAGGGACAAGGAACATGGAAGAAAAAACACAATTCCTGGGATATGGAACACATGGGAAGGAGCACAATTCCTGGGATGTATAGGATCAGGGAAACACCCAGGAAGGAGCAAAATTTCTGGGATATTGTGGGATCAAGGAACATCCAGGAAGGAGCACAATTCCTGGGATGTATGGGACTAAAGAACATGCAGGAAAGAACACAATTCCTGGGATGTATAGGATCAGGGAAACACCCAAGAAGGAGCACAATTTCTGGGATATGAGGGACAAGGAACATGCAGGAAAGAACACAATTCCTGGGATATTGTGGGACCAAGAAACATACAGAAGGAGCACAAATCCTGGGATATGCAAGACCAAGAAACACACAAGAAAGAACCCAAATTTCTGGGCTATGAGGGACAAGGAACATGGAAGAAAAACCACAATTCCTGGGATATGGAGCACATGGGAAGAAACACAATTCCTGGGATGGATAGGATCAGGGAAACACCCAGGAAGGAGCAAAATTTCTGGGATATTGTGGGATCAAGGAACATCCAGGAAGGAGCACAATTCCTGGGATGTATGGGACTAAGGAACATGCAGGAAAGAACACAATTTCTGGGATGTATAGGATCAGGGAAACACCCAAGAAGGAGCACAATTTCTGGGATATGAGGGACAAGGAACATGCAGGAAAGAACACAATTCCTGGGACATTGTGGGACCAAGAAACATACAGAAGGAGCACAAATCCTGGGATATGCAGGACCAAGAAACACACAAGAAAGAACATAAATTCCTGGGCTATGAGGGACAAGGAACATGGAAGAAAAACCACAATTCCTGGGACATTGTGGGATCAAGGAACATACAGAAGGAGCACAATTTCTGGGATTTTGTGGGACCAAGAAACACACAAGAAAGAACCCAAATTTCTGGGATATGAGGGACAAGGAACATGGAAGAAAAACCATAATTCCTGGGATATGGAACACACGGGAAGGAGCACAATTCCTGGGATGTATAGGATCAGGGAAACACCCAAGAAGGAACAGAATTTCTGGGATATGAGGGACAAGGAACATGGAAGAAAAACCACAATTCCTGGGACATGGAACACACGGGAAGGAGCACAATTCCTGGGATAAACACCACACAAGAACCTTCCCCGAAGCAGCAAAGCCCCTTTAAATCCACCTCAGCCGCAGGAATTCCACCCCTGCCCGTGCCATTGTTCCAGCTGAAAGCTTCCTGACGCAGCTGGGAGGTTGGCAGAGCTGTTCCTGCAGCTCCAGGGGCTGCCAGGTCCCACAAGGACTGCGTCAAACTTCCCCTGGAACGGCGAAGGAGCAGCCAGAGCTCCATCCTGCAGCCCAGCTGGCTGCTGGGTCCTGAAATTCTGCAGGAATAAAATCCCAAAGGAACGTCCAAAGCACGGCTTGGAGATCTAGCCAAACTGGAATGACCAGCTTTGCCACCTGGCCTGGAAAACAGACCCTCGAAAAGGGAGTTTACTCGGTAAAATTTTATTTATTTGCTATCTGGAAGGAGAATTTCCTCATTTCCATGCTCTGTTTTTCCCTGCTGTATTCCCTGGGAATGGTAAAAAAATAAAATCCCTAAAGTTCAGCTCTGGGTTGCCAACATGACTAAAACCCCACAGACCCAAGTGGTTTTTTGTCAGCCCTCCACACGCCACAGGATTATTTCAAAAGTCACGAGCTGAAACCAGCAAAACCCCAAAACTCATCCCTCAAAGCTCCCACAAGATATTTGGCTTTTATCATCACAGCATGAAGCTCATCCTTCAGCTTCCCCCAGGCTAGAGGAGAGCAAGAAACCCTAAAGAGAAACTCAGAAACTGAGTAAAAAGTAGAGAAAAATAAAAAAATTTCAATAAAACACGGAAGAAATGAATGTAAAACGAATGAAGTATTTTATCAGGGATAAAATACTTTAATAATAAATAAAGTGTTTTCTCAGGAGCTGGCAGAAGGGTTTAAAAACCTCGAGTGGAAAAGCTGGATGGGATGTTCCTCCCCAGGATCACAAAGGACACTGGAAATCCTCAGGTCAAGCTCCCAGCTGGAAGCCTCCCTGTTTCTTCAGGGAAATACAGATAATTAAAGAATATGTCGTTGTGGGAAATTCTGTCATGGATTTACTGGAATTCGTACTGCAGGCTGTGCTCTGTGGAAAATATTTGCCTAAACTTGGGATTGATGGGTTTGTTTTGCTCAGAATCAGTGAGAATTTACTCTTGTTTGTGTTGGAACAAAGGGGTTATTCTCAGCATTTAAAGCTTCTTAAAAACAATTAGAATTGTTCAAAGAGTTGCAATAAATATAAAGAAAAACTGTAAAATCCTGCTGGCATTAATGGGATATTTTCAAACATTAATTATTATTAATTCCAGGTAAAACCAGCACCCAGGTAAAGCTGCTGCACCTCAGTTACAAAAATAAAAACAACCAGAAATCGCTTAAAAAGCACAAAATTCAGATTGTAATGCCCCAAACTCCAAGTTCCTCTCTAATTCTCTGGTTATGACTGGTTTATGTTTCTTTAACCCACAGAGAGGTCCAAATACAGGCAAAGCTCTCTCTCCTGTTTCCTCTGGATTCCCAGCTGGGCACAGGTTGGGATGAAAAGGATCCTAATCCATGGATTTTACTGTCCATTTCTATTTTTCCATTTCTATATTTCCATATATTTAAATATTTTATAAATATATAAATAAATATAAATATTTTATATTTATATTTATATTTATATTTATATTTTATAATTTATATTTTATATTTATATTTATATTTTATATTTATACTTATATTTAATA
The DNA here is from genome assembly GCF_008360975.1 of Lichenostomus cassidix. NCBI lineage: Eukaryota > Metazoa > Chordata > Aves > Passeriformes > Meliphagidae > Lichenostomus > Lichenostomus cassidix. The sequence goes on along the minus strand of NW_028148085.1, from coordinate 4,609 downwards.
ATTTAATTTATATTTTATATTTATATTTATATTTTATATTTATATTTTATATTTTCACTTTACACTGCACAACTCAGCAAAAGGTGAGATAAAAAGGATCTCAGACCAGGAGGATCCTCAGTCTAACCACACCTGAATAGAGATTTTACTTTCCATTTACAGATTTTACTTTCCATTTCTATTTTTGTTTTGTGGGATTAAAAGGATCCTAATCCAGGAGGGATCAATTCAAGTGCACCTGGAAACAGATTTACTTTCCATTTACAGATTTTACTTTCCATTTATATTTTTGTTCTACAGAGCAGAACTGAGCAAAAGGTGGGATAAAAAGGATCTCAGACCAGGAGGATCCTCAGTCCAACCACACCTGAATATAGATTTATTTTCCATTTATATTTTCATTTTGCACACCACAACTGGGTAGAGGACAGAATAAAAATGATCCTAATCCAGGAGGGATCAGCTCAATTTCTGAAAATAAATCAGATCAGATTTATTTTCCATTTATACTTTCATTTTACACACCACAACTGGGTAGAGAATGGACAAAAATGATCCTAATCCAGGAGGATCCTCAGTTTAACCACACCTGAATATAGATTTTACTTTCCATTTATATTTTTGTTTTACACAGTACAACTGAGCAAAGGTTGGGATAAAAATGATCCTAATCCAGAAGGATCCTCAGTCCAACCACACCTGAATAGAGATTTTACTTTCCATTTATATTTTCATTTTGCACACCACAACTGAGCAAAGGTTAGGATAAAAAAGATCCTAATTCAGAAAGATCCTCAGTTCAAGCACACCTGAATATAGATTTGCTTTCCATTTATATTTCATTTTACACAGCAAACTGGTCAGAGGGTGGGATAAAAATGATTCTAATCCAGGAGGGATCAGCTCAAGCACACCTGAATAGAGATTTACTTTCCATTTGCAGATTTACTTTCCATTTATATTTTTGATCTACAGAGCAGAACTGAGCAAAAGGTGGGATAAAAAGGATCTCAATCCAGGAGGATCCTCAGTCCAACCACACCTGAATAGAGATTTACTTTCCATTTACATTTTTGTTTTACACAGCACAACTGGGTAGAGGATGGAATAAAAATGATCCTAATCCAGGAGGGATCAACTCAATTTCTGAAAATAAATCAGCTCAGATTTATTTTCCATTTATATTTTCATTTTACACACCAAAACTGAGTAAAGGATGGAATAAAAATGATTCTAATCCAGGAGAGATCAGCTCAAGCACACCTGAACACAGATTTATTTTCCATTTATATTTTCATTTTACACACCAAAACTGAGTAGAGGATCGAATAAAAAAGATCCTAATCCAGGAGGATCCTCAATCCAACCTCACCTGAATACAGATTTTACTTTCCATTTACATTTTGAACCAAAACAAGAACTTAGACCTTTCAAAGCCAACCAGAGGCCAAAGGCAAAGCAGCTCCAGACTCCCAGGAGAGATCTCAGAGCTCATCAGCAGCAAGAAACACAAATCCCAGGGGAAAGGAAAACCCTGCAATAAACCCCCAGATCCAAGGATTCTGTCTGAGCTTTCCTGGCAGCAATCAGCCCGAGCTGGCCCAGGAGGAATCCTCATCAGGGAGAGACAAAAAGCTGCTCCCAGGACATCTCAAAGCTTGTGTTTCCCTCCTGGCAGAAACACAGCAGTCAAAAAAACCTCCTGAATATTCCTTTTTTTTTTTTTTAACGTCCCACCTGTGATTGGTGGAATTCAAACGTTTTGCCATCTGTAATTTGGGATCCTGTGTGGGGCTGGGGACAGATGGGATGGAGTCTGCTGAAAATGACAGTTTTGCTGCTCAAATCCAAGGAAAAAACCTTGGAAATTCCATGGAAATCCACCACTGGTGAGGTTTTCTCCTCCAGAGAGGTGCCAATGCTCAGGTGAGACACGAGGATGCTGCTGGAGGATTTGGGATTCACCCCAAATCCCTGCAGGATGGGATCTGCAGAGCTCAGGGAGTGTGAAAAGAGTTCCTCAGCAATCCCTAAATTATCCCATGGATATCTCAATCCCATTTTTCACCTCACCAAGCAACCCCACACATGTCTGCTGACCCCAATTCCTCCCTCTCCCACCCCAATATTTAAAAAAAAATCCATTTTGGGCAGAAGTGAACTGCAAAGCCCAGGGAGTGTGAAAAGAGTTTCTCAGCAATCCCCAAATTATCCCATGGATATCTCAGCTCCAGGATTTTCCCATTTTTCACCTCACCAAGCAACCCCACAAGTGTCTGCTGACCCCAATTCCTCCCTCTCCCACCCCAATATTTAAAAAAAAAATCCACTTTGGTGAGCAGAAGTGAACTGCAAAGCCCAGGGAGTGAGACAGGAGTTCCTCAGCAATCCCTAAATTATCCCATGGATATCTCAATCCCATTTTTCACCACACCAAGCAACCCCACAGGTGTCTGCTGACCCCAATTCCTCTCTTTCCCACCCCATTTCCCCTCCCCAATACTTTAAAAAAAATCCATTTTGGGCAGAAGTGAACTGCAGAGTCCAGGGAGTGTGAAAAGAGTTCCTCAGCAATCCCAAATTATCCCATGGATATCTCAATCCCATTTTTCACCTCACCAAACAGCCCCACAAGTGCCTGCTGTCCCCAGATCCTCCCTCTCCCACCCCATTTTCCCCTCCCCAATATTTTTTTTAAAAATCCACTTTGGGCAGAAGTGAACTGCAGAACTCAGGGAGTGTGGCAGGAGTTCCTCAGCAATCCCAAATTATCCCATGGATATCTCAATCCCATTTTTCTCCCCACCAAACAGCCCCACACGTGTCTGCTGACCCCAAATCCTCTCTTTCCCACCCCATTTCCCCTCCCCAATATTTAAAAAAAAAAAATCACTTTGGGCAGAAGTGAACTGCAGAGCCCAGGGAGTGTGAAAAGAGTTCCTCAGCAATCCCTAAATTATCCCATGGATATCTCAGCTCCAGGATTTTCCCATTTTTCTCCTCACCAAGCAGCCCCACAGGTGTCTGCTGACCCCAATTCCTCTCTCTCCCATCCCATTTTCCCCTCCCCAATATTTAAAGAAAAAAAATCCACTTTGGGCAGAAGTGAACTGCAGAGCCCAGGGAGTGTGAAAAGAGTTCCTCAGCAATCCCAAATTATCCCATGAATATCTCAATCCCATTTTTCACCTCACCAAACAGCCCCACAGGTGTCTGCTGACCCCAATTCCTCTCTTTCCCACCCCATTTTCCCCTCCCCAATATTTAAAAAAAAATCCATTTTGGGCAGAAGTGAACTGCAGAGCCCAGGGAGTGTAAAAAGAGTTCCTGAGCAATCCCAAATTATCCCGTGGATATCTCAATCCCATTTTTCACCTCACCAAGCAACCCCACAAGTGTCTGCTCACCCCAATTCCTCCCTCTCCCACCCCAATATTTAAAAAAAAAAATCCACTTTGGGCAGAAGTGAACTGCAGAGCTCAGGGAGTGTGAAAAGAGTTTCTCAGCAATCCCCAAATTATCCCATGGATATCTCAATCCCATTTTTCTCCTCACCAAGCAGCCCCACAAGTGTCTGCTGACCCCAAATCCTCTCCCTCCCACCCCATTTTCCCCTCCCTAACATTTAAAAAAACCCACTTTGTGCAGAAATGAACACTCGAGCTTTCCAACACAAAAAAATAACTTTTTAAAAAGCTGCTTCTGACGAAGGTTTAAGAGCTGGACTCTCACCAATTACCCCAAACTGCAGTTTGCATTTATGATCATTTATCATTTGCCTAATAGGCATTAATGGCCACATTATCACCATAATATCAAAGCACCTCACAAATCCTGCCCAGGAGGACAAGCAGCAATAAAAACGCTCAAAAGCTTTTATGTCAGCCAAAACGCTGCGCTGCACATTTGCAAGTTTTTTTTAATTGCTAAACTGCAAAAGACACACACCACTGGCTTTCTCTGGTTCTAATTGCACCATTTAAAGTGGGTTGTTCCAGCACTAATGTTGCTTCCTCGGTGGTTTGGATTTTCCAGGGGTTAAAAATTCCAGAGTGTTTCCAAAAGAGAGGAAATAAAGGAGTTTAAAGTGTCAGCTCAAAAAAAAAAAACCCAAAAAAAAACCCAAACACCTCGAGTTGATTTGCTGAAATTTTTGGTTATGGTAAAGAATTTCACCATTCCCAAGCTCCTCAGTTACAGAATTTCATAATTTTCAGCTCCTCAGAGTTACAGAATTTCACCATTCCAAGCTCTTCAGAGTCACAGAATTTGACAATTTTCAGCTCTCCAGACTCACAGAATTTCACAATTTTCAGCTCTCCAGAGTCACAGAATTTGACAATTTTCAGCTGTCCAGACTCACAGAATTTCACAATTTTCAGCTCTCCAAAGTCACAGAATTTCATTCACCATTCCCAACTCCAAAGAGTTACAGAATTTCACCATTTCCAACTCTTCAGAGTTACAGAATTTCACCATTCCAAGCTCCTCAGTTACAGAATTTCATTCACCATTCCCAGCTCCTCAGAGTCACAGAATTCCACAATTTTCAGCTCTCCAGACTCCCAGAATTTGACAATTTTCAGCTCTCCAGACTCACAGAATTTCA
>NW_028148084.1:0-14614 GCF_008360975.1 Lichenostomus cassidix | reverse complement strand
GATTCGCCCCAATCGAGCTCAGAGACACTTCAGAGACCAAGTCAGAGAAGTGGGTATTTGCTTTATTCGGTGCACCGGATGTGTGGGGATTGTTTCCACTAAACACACACACCTCAGTACCCCAAAGACACAGAGTTATAGGTAAAATCATAAATATTAATTACATTCTTCAGGATAGGAGTGGTTATACAAATCATTTCTCGGAAGTCATTAATATCATTAGCATGTGCACCACGCATGCTCCGTATATCCTGGTGGTCTTTGGAGACCCCCAAAGCCTCCTCCAAGGTGAAGGTCCTTCATGGGATGATTCAGTGGTTTCTGTGCTGGTTTCAAATGGATGCTTAGCTGATAAGCCATCAGGCCACAGCTGTTACCTACAATTTGAATTTGAATTAAGAGTTCAGCCTTCAGCCCTGGAGGCCACAGACAGGCGCCTGTGCTGGTGGAAGGGGGCAAAAAGCTCAGAGTCTCAATCCCTCCCTTTTCTTTTGTAATTTGTAATTCTTTACAAATCTTGTATGTCATGAAAGTAAATACCTTTTTCTATTTCATATCTAAGTTTATACTTTTGCTATTGGATATAAACATCACAGTTCTAAGTACATAATATTATATAACAATAACTACTATTGCAGACAGTAAATAACAATGCAATAACACAAAAAACTATTCCATACATTTGTTTAAGTTAGGATTAACATAATTGCAACAGCTTGTATTTATAACTGTACATACTCTTTCTCTTTTGGCATACAGCAAATCTATAGTTAATTGTAAGATGCTCTTTATCTTGATTTGCTGTGCTTTTATGGCATCTGCAGTGGCACTCATTATGGCCTCTACAATGGTAGAAAGGTTCTTTTTTAGTTTACTTACTTCAGGCCAGGGTATAAACTACCTGGCAAAACTGAAAATTGGTGGGTTTATATATTTGGAGTAAGCTTTGTTAGTTGAGGAACAACACTAATGTGGAGAGATATTGGTTGAGCAGTTATTTTGAAGAAAAAGAAGAAAGACAGAATCTATAGAAATTCTAAGAGGAATGTTAATTCTTTTGGCTTTCTTGGGCCTTCCATCCCCTAGCAGGTTTCTTTGGAGTCAGGGATGGGGAGATTGGAGCACTGTCCTCTGCTGTGTCCATGACTGGCCCCACTATAGGGCTGGGCTTGGAGCTCTGTGCAGCACTGCCTCTGCTGTGTCCATGACTGGACCTCACTGCAGGGCTGGGATGCTCTGGGGGTGAGGTAAGGAGCAGTTCATTGTCTCACCAGGGCAAGGCCTGACCTGTCCCTTTCCCACACACCATACACACAGGCATTTTGAAGTGTTGCAGAGACATTAAATTTTTCAGTTTTGGCAGCTCACATCATGGCTCTAGACAGTGATCAGGACTACTGATAGCTTTTCTTGCTTGTAAAATGGGGTACTTTTCTTCTTCACCTTGACAGAATTTCTAGCAAACAGAGCAGAAAGGAAAGAGGAAAGCATAAAGGATAACTGACTAAGATTCTCATGCTGTTAGTTTTTGCTTGTGATCCATTAGGCTATCTTTTCTCACCTTTTCAGTCTTTTGTTTTACTCTCCGTAAATCTAGATTATTTTTCAATTTACAGAAAAAATATGCTCACAAATATTAGCCACTCACAAAATCAACAGATGTTCAGGATCTTTTATACGATTTTGCAAGCTTTTTCTAGGACTTCAAATGTGCTACTGAAGAATGGCACTTTTCACTGCTATTTTAAATTAACTTTTAAATTGCAGAGCCCAAAGCCTGACAGATTAGTCTATGACTTTTAGCGATTTTTCAAAGGCAGTATTTTCTTCTGTGGGGCTTAGCATTCTTAAACACTGGACAAACAAATATGCATTAAACAGCAACAGTTATAAATACTTAGTAAAATAGCCAGCCATCCTTTTGAAACCTTTTCATTTTAAAAACGAAATTATTTTGTTATTGTTATATATCAATTTCACAAATTTAGATTCAAGCTCACATAGCTTTCCCTTTTTTTTTTTTTTTTCCTGGCTTACTTACTCCTTTGCATCTGAAGCCATACTTGCCATTACAATTATTACAAGGTTTTGCTAGGATAGCTGACTGTGGATAACACTGTTCTGGAAATACAAAAAACAAAACTATTTAATGTGTTTCATTTTGGTTTCACACTGGAGAGGAGTCTCTGGCTGTAGATCTCACAGCCGTGAGGGAAGTTAGCAGTTTTTTTGCTTTTGTGGCTTGAGTGGTTCCCCATCTTACACAGCTTTTTGTCTGATGAGGACACACTGAAAGATGTTAAAACAAACTTGCACAGTGATAACACATTAGAGTGGGAGAAGGATGAATTCTTGCCTCGTTTAACTCCCCATTGGAAATTCTTTTAATAAGTGAGAAATTAAAATTTAATAAACTTTCCTTTTTTCTTATAATTTCTTAAATGCATGTATTATTCTATATGCATATTTAGAATTAGTAAAAATATTCACTATTTTGTCTTTATATACTTCGCAGGATTTTATAAGCACTTACATAGTCTGCTGCTTGAGCTGACTATGTAAAAGGCAATGTTTCACTTAACTTCTTTTCGTTAACGATAGTGTATTTTTTAAATTGTTACTCTTCTAGTACTTTTGAAGACTCACTACTAAATACTTTTTTTTTTTTTCCAACTTCCTCAAGAAGGCTGAGTCAAACTCCTTGTTTTGGGTTTTTTCTTTTTTTCTTAAATACTCTTGTTTTACTAGACAAGATTCACAGTACAATAACTGCGCTGGTCATCTACTCAGATGTTCTTTGAGTTAATAAATCTTTAGCTTGGTGTGAAACTTACGAGGTATATTTTTATTGTCAGCTTTCGGGCTTTATTTACTATCAGAGCTTTGGCTGCACAACTTTTGCAGATAGTGCGGCCAGCCTCTGGCTACAGTCTGAGACAATCAATAGCTGCCAGCCACTGGATTTGGTAACTTATAAAATTAGCATTACGCCACTGTGTTCTCCAAAAGTGGCTGTCAAATTTTCAAAGCATGGGGAAGAACACCTTTTTGCAAAAGTTACTTGCCATGACAACCAACCATACAGAAAGGACTGGACCCTCTTGGGGACATGAATTAAGCACACATTGTCACGTTCTTGGCTGCTTGAACAGCCCTGGACAGTGGCTCAGAGACACACCTTGTCTCCACCTTCTCCTCAGCAGTTCTAAAATTTTTTCTTCTGCAGCAGTTAATTTGTATTTTCTCTAAGGCAATTTGGCTGGCTGCTTGAAGGGTAAAGAATTTGAATTACAAGCATTCGAGCAAACTTTTGTTCAAAACAAAACCAAAGCAGCAACTCAGAGTAACCCAGGCAGGAGATTTTAACTTTGAAATAGTTAATTACAAAATTTGGTATATCTTTTCTACAGACATTTTTGCTTACAGTGTCTCTTTGGCATTACTTTTGCTCCTGCCTTCTTTTATCTTTTCTTACATACATTTGCAGTATCTTTCTAACCAGTTTCTTCAGGGCTTATTCAGCCTTTCCTCCAGCCCCCACCCGCACTACTGCCTGGGGGTGCTCATTGTCCCACAAAGTCATTCTGGTGACCTAGACAGAACTCTTAACAGACAATCTACATTTCTAAACATTCTCTCTGCCGTATCCAAACGCAGCCCTTCCCCCTCCGAGGCTGTCAGCAGGCAAGGCCAGCAGCACCACAGGTGATCGGTGTGTCCCACAGCCGCCCTGCCCCAGGGGCTGGCAGGGTCAGGGACTGCCTGGTGCTGAGCCCGCAGCTGTCTCACAGCTCCAGCTCGGCTCCGCACCTCCCCTCAGGCCCCCAGCCTGTGCATCCAGCCTCCCACCTCCGAGCTCGCCACTGCCACGCCGAAAGGGAAGGACACAGGGAACTGCAGCTCGCCCTGGGTTAGCTGCCAAAATTTTAGGCAAGATGGGGGAGGGTCTCGAAACACCTCTCTTCCTTCTTTTTCCTTTCCCCTTACTTTTATTTAATTGCAAGCTCCATCTACTACAACATTCTATACAACCACATTTCAGCAGCTACACACAGGAGCTCTAAAGAGGTACTTATTAGATTCAATTAGTTATTTTTATCTTGCGGGCGTCCCCGCATAAATTTATATGCCGGCAAAAATACCAATTAACACAGGTAAAATTTTGCACACACAGTACATGCACACACATTAAAAAATTTCAGAAGCACTCGAGCAAATAGACAACATCACTTCCTCTCACAATTAATACACGCGCACTGAGTTTAAGTTTCATAACGGTTTCCACACACAAAACACAGAATTTTAATCGCAAAATCAAATAGAGCAATACTAGAAAGGTGTTGGGGTCCGAGCGTTCTCAACTCAGCAGCCAAAATCCCTCCATTCAACAATATAATCTGCCTCCCTCCAGACACTCCAAACTAACGGTTTATATGTGACCCACACTCGTTCACTCTTTGCCAGTCTCTTCGCTTTTCTCTGGCCGTTTCTGTCGCCAGAGAACGGAAACGTAGATAAAGCTCCATTCTCGCTCAATGTCGGAGACACGTCTCATTCGTTCACACTCACACATTAACAAAATAATGACACAGTAACAGAATAACAACAGACAGAACAAAAATCTCAGTATGGTGTAATACAGTGGAGTCCAACCCCTTAAAGGCACCTTTAACTATAGCGGGGTCCAACCCCGGGGTCCAACCTTTTAAAAGTACCTTTTCTTGACAGCAGGGTCCAACCCCGGGGGTCCAACCCCTTGCCCGGGACTAATTTCGGGAGACCCAGTCTCCACTCACCCTCGGGGACTAGCACCCCGGACCTGCAGGCATTTATTTTAAAAGTAGCAAATACCTTAATTTGGTGCAGATGGTCCTTAGTCTACTCCCGCCGTGAGCCAAAGGACAGCTGAGCTCCCCCTGAAAATTCAGGGTCGCGACTGGGAGGTCTGCTTACCCCTGGATCCGGCAGCCGAGCAGAGTCAGGGTCCCATCTGGGGTGCCAGTTTGATCCGCCCCAATCGAGCTCAGAGACACTTCAGAGACCAAGTCAGAGAAGTGGGTATTTGCTTTATTCGGTGCACCGGATGTGTGGGGATTGTTTCCACTAAACACACACACCTCAGTACCCCAAAGACACAGAGTTATAGGTAAAATCATAAATATTAATTACATTCTTCAGGATAGGAGTGGTTATACAAATCATTTCTCGGAAGTCATTAATATCATTAGCATGTGCACCACGCATGCTCCGTATATCCTGGTGGTCTTTGGAGACCCCCAAAGCCCCCTCCAAGGTGAAGGTCCTTCATGGGATGATTCAGTGGTTTCTGTGCTGGTTTCAAATGGATGCTTAGCTGATAAGCCATCAGGCCACAGCTGTTACCTACAATTTGAATTTGAATTAAGAGTTCAGCCTTCAGCCCTGGAGGCTACAGACAGGCGCCTGTGCTGGTGGAAGGGGGCAAAAAGCTCAGAGTCTCATCACTGAAACTCTTAGTATCATTTCCAGCATGATGGCCTTGATAAACATATCTAAAAACAGGGGCAAAGTGAGAAAAGGTTGTACAATAGTACATTCGTGCCTATCTGGAAGGGGAACTTCTGTGGCAGCTGTCCCAAGGGGAACAACACAGAATGAGGGAACAGCATAACCCATTGCTCAGGGCCTGTTACACGGATTCTCCGACATTTCCAGCCAAGAGCCATCCTCTGTTTCCTCTGTGAAAGTTCTTCCAGTTTGTTTTCTCTTTTCCTTAATAATTAATTTACTCGCTTGAAATAACTGGTAATGCCTTTTGTAGACGTTATGGGGAGACCAACTTCCAAGTGGGACCACACTAACAAGATCACCTCCTCTACAGCCTAAATGAAGTTTAGGGGAACCAAGAGCCTAAAACAGCTGCCTTGCTGGGTCGGGCGCTCTCTCAGCGGCTGGAGCTGTATCCAACAAGCTATTTCGAACCTTGCCGCGGCGGCAGGGAGGGAGCACCGAGCGCTGAGCTCCTGCAGCGGAGCAGCACCGCGCGGCTCCGAGCCTTCCTCCCCTCACGGCCGCCTCCCCTCAGCCTGCCCGCCGCCATCTTGCGGCCATCGGGGGCGGCTGGCCCGGGGGCGGGTCGGGCGCCCTGCCGGCCGTGGGGAACACCCCCGGGGGCTCCGGGGACAGGAGATGCCGGGCAGGGACAATCCCGGGCAGACCCCGCTGGGGACAATGTCAGCGTCAGGGTCGCCACGGCGACCACCCCCCGACCCCCGGGCCCCCGAACCAGCCAATCAGAGTCGCTCTCCCTCCCGCCGCCCCGCCTCGGCTCCTCCCGGCCGCGTCCGTCTTGTGTCCGCGCTGCTGATTGGCTCGGTGCCGCCCTGCCGGGCCGGGAGCGCGCGGGCCGCGGGTGCGCGCGCAGGCCTGTCCCCTCCGGGCACGCACGGTCCCTTATAGGCGCGCGAGCCCCGCAGCCGTGGACATGTCGGTGTCCCCCGTGAAGCGGCAGAAGATGGAGTCGGCGCTGGACCAGCTCAGGCTTTTCACTGTCGAGTGAATGAGGTTTGGGGTTGTTTCTCCAGTTTACTCTTTGAATTTGCAGGCTTTATTTCGGCTCCCCTGGCGTGTGGCAGCAGCGCGAGGGTCAGAGCTGACAGGTAGCCCTGCGAGCGCAGATTCCAACGCGGCCAGCCGTGCCCGGGAGCCTCCCGGGGATCTCCCTGCGGCAGCGGCCTGGGAAGGGCTCAGCCATCTCCCGGAGCTGCCCAGAGGGTAGGAATGGAGGGGGAACTGAACTGCACAAATAATTCAGGCTTCCACAGAAACCTGCTGGGCCAGGAGTGTCAGGAAAGTGGCATCCTCAGTGCCACCTCAGTGGTTATTTTCCTTGGAGCTCTCAGGAAAGCAGGGAGCAGCGTCATTGCTGTCACCGTGCCTTTTCCTGCTCTCTGCACTCTATCCAGGATGCCCTGGAGTGCTCTGGGGAGCACAGTTAATCTGTGGAACAGCTTCCCGTGCCTGCCAGTGCAGCTGGGACAGTCCCTGAGTGTCCCATGGAATCCCTGAGTTATTGCACAGAGATTGAAGCCTGACAGTCCCCTGCAGCAAGAGCTCAGCACACATCCACAGAGGCAAGTCCAGCATCTAAAAGAAAGAAAGAAAGAAGAAAAAGGTGATTTCTTCTGTTTCCAAGTTATTTCAAGTTCTCAAACCCAAACCAGCCTTTCATCTTGATTTTGGTTGGGTGAATCATGAGTGGTGGGCACAGGTCACGTCATTCATGCCAATGTGAGTGATGCTTTCTGGGGGAAATCAGCTGATTTCCAAAGTTCACTGCCTGCCCCATGCCTGATCTGCAGAGGAGAAAACCTCTTCCATGAAGGGATTTTGCTCCATCTGATCCCATTTGCCCAGGCTGTTCCATGTGGATATTGCCAGGCTGGGGCTGCACAGGCAGATGCAGCTCTCAGCAGTTTTCTCCTCCAAACTCAGCTCTGGGTTCCTTTGCAAACTGCCTCTGCCATTAGGTTTTCTCCAGGAGAAATCAAGGAATGGCTCATTGTGGGGTGAAGATTAAGTTATCACAAAGGGAAGTGAAGAATAAATATTTATCTCATTTTTCCCCTCAAAATGTTCATGCTCTGCCCTACAGATTATTTCAAGTTTTTCCCAGAAGATTTGCCCTACCTGTCCACTACAAGTTATCCCATTTTTACCTCAAAATATTCATTCTCAGTCCTGGAGAATATCTCAGTTTCTATCCCCAGCATTTTCACTAAATGTCCCCATGTGATTACCTCAGTTTACCTCATGATCTTGGTTCTCTTCCCAGGGGATTGCTTCAAGTTTTGCCCCCAAATTGTCCCTGTCTGCCCACTTCTGATTTCCTCATTTTTACAATAAAGTATTTGTTCTCTACTCTGGAGATTATTTCCAGTTTTACCCCAAAAATTTTCCCTACCTGTTCACTACCTGATTTTTACCTCAGTATGTTCATTCTCTCCCCTAGAGATTACCTCAGATTTTACCCCAAATATTTTCCTTTCTCGCCCACTATTACCTCATTTTGACCTATAAATATTCCTTCTCTACTGTGGAGATTTTCTCAAGTTTTACCCCCTAGTATTTCACTACCTTTCCAGTACTGACTGTCTCACTTTACCTCATGATGTACATTCTCTGTGCTACACATTACCCCAGATTTTACCCCCAAAATTATTGCTACTTGTCCACTACTTACGACCTGATTTTTACCTCAGTACGTTCATTCTCTGCCCAACAGATCATTTTAATTTTTACCCCCCAAAATTTCCCAGCCTGTCACCTAATGACTGCCTCAGTTTACCTCAAAAATGTTCTCTCCCCTAGAGATTATCTCAGCCTTTACCCCCAAAGTTTTCTCTGACTACGTGTTATTCCCTCAGTTTAACCTCACAATGTTCATTCTCTGCACTACAGACCACCTCAGTTTTACTCTCAGAATCTCCCTACCTGCCCAACATGGATTACTTCATTTTTACTTCAAAATATTTATGCTCTCCACTATGGGCCACCTCAAGTTTACTCCAAGAATTTTCCCTACCTGCTCACTACTGAGTACCTCATTTTTTACCTCAAATCAATCATTCTTTATCTACAGATACTGGACAGTAAATCATCCAAATATTTAAAGGTCTGCACAAGGAATAACAGTAGGTTTTCCATGAATAACAGAAGTCCTTTTTTTCCCTCTTCTGAGCCTGCAGGACTGAATCTTTGCAATCAAGAAACAAGAGAGTTTTTATTAACACTTAGATCTCTCAAAGTTATTCCCTGTTATTTCTCAGAGAGCTGTGCCAGCACTGAGCCACTCCCATGTGCCTGCAGTGCTCTGTGAAGGGGCAAGATGTTCCACTTCTGACTACAAAAATTTCAAGATCATAAAACGTAATTTCCTTACTCTGGCTCACAACCAAAGATGCCGTGTAGAACAATATGGAAGGGATGATTCGGTTGTGGAAAAAAACCCTAAAGAAATAAAACCACCTCAAATTTCAAACTGAAAACGTGCAGCTTATTTAACAGGAGCACACAACACACGGTCATTTAAATCAGAGAGGAAATTGCAAACCAGAAAAAGAGCTAAAAGACATGCTCTGCCTTGATACACACACTGATTGATAATTCCAAAGGAAACTCCCCACAGATTGTAAGCACCTGTAGTTTTTCCTCTGGAATCATTACTGAGTTGGCTTTCTGTGGAAGTGTTTCAAACATCCATGGAGGGTTCAGCAGCTTGGTTGGGTTGTTTATGGCTAATCCTGACAGGCCCAGACTGTTACAGATTTTGTCTCAATAATCAGAGACTATTTCCAAAATAGAGACTATTTTTAGTTTATTTAAGCAAGCGAATAGTGAGCCAAACAGTGCTGGGCAGCCGGAGAGTCTATGCTCTACCAACAGCATGCACTGAGGGGCTCACAATTTCCCTTTTTATACAGTCTCTATTTCTGGCCACCTATAGTTTCCAGGTTCCACTCTGCGTGTGCGTTGTGCTGTTGCTAGGGGGTTGTTTTCTGCTCTCTGGTGGTCGTGGGGAGGCAGGTTCCTCTTCTGCCTCACACGTCTGCATCAGGTGCAGCTCAAAGCGATTACACAACCTTTATTATTTAGCAAGCCATATTTCGTATAGGATATGGGATGTGCAAAGTCGGGCTGTGGAATGTTATGCAAAGTCTTAGCGGTTTAGTTAGGTATGTGTGTGGGGCCTCAAGTTTTAACTACTTGATTCTGGGAACAAAGTCTTACTTGCTACACAGACCAAACCCACCCACCTGCATCACTGCTCCATCCCAAATTTGCATGATACAGTTTATAAATGCTCCCCTTCCCTGTCCTTCCTTACACATCCAGCCTGGAGATGCTCTGGGTTGCACATCACAGCCTCAGTCAATCCCACATGGGGAAGCCAAGTGGTTTTTCCTCCTCTGAGAGAGGACAAGACACGATAGCAAGGGCTGTCCCAGGTGACCTGGCCCTTGTGGGCAGCTGCAGTACTGAACAGGATCTTCCATCGTGTCTCTCACTGCTGTTGGAAAATACTGCAAGCCTTGTGGGTCTGGGGTTTAAAAGCTACTTTTAGGTCAGCAAAAAGGCCTCTGGCTGGGACAATTCACTGAATTCACTGGTAGGTCCCAAAATCTGTCTTCAAGTGCATAGAAACCCAAAGAAAAGGTGCTGAGTGCGTGAGAGTTCAAGGTGCTCTGGGCACAGGTTCCCTAAGCCACAAGGAAACGGTGCCGAGCCTGGCTTTGGGCTGCTCCCCCTGCACATTGTGTCTCCAGAGCAGCCATCCTGCCTGGGAAGGCTGGGGAGAAGGGAAGAGGCGTTGGAGCCCCTCTGGGAGCCCCCAGCTCCACTGCCAGCAAGCAGGGACACTGTCAGTGCCTGCCGCCCTCACCCCAGTTGCTGTCACTCGCTGGGTGGTTCCTGATGTGGCACTTGGGGACATGGTGGGGGAGTGGCCCTGGCAGCACTGGGGCAGCAGTTGCACCTGGTGGTCCACATAAACACCTGAACAGGTCCTGTCAGGGGCACTCCAAGGCCACCGGGTCCTGCAGCACAGCTTCTTGTTTGTTGGTACAGATTCACTGGAGTTTAACTTTGTAAAAATCACCAGGCAAGACTCAACACTAACCTAGGAGTTCCAGTGCATCACCTGTGTGCGATCTCAGTCAGTTCAGCTCGGGTTTGGGGGAGAAAAACTGCTTTAAAGGTATGATCAAACCTCTACACAGCCCTGACACACAGGATTAAGGGCAGCAGACTAGATACATTTATAATCTTCGAAAGGGCCCCGCAGGACGCCATCTTAGGTGTGGTCAGTGCGACTTCCGCCTGCCGCCGCCATCTTGCATGCTGGCAGAAGTAGCGCCCGTCAATCAGCTGTATGTGTTGTGTGTCACGTGATTTCCACCCAGGGTCCGCCATATTGTATATTGGCAGAAGTCCCGCCGTGTCTGGGCCGCCATCTTTTGTGTGGCATCACGTGCGCTCTCCCCAGAGCCGCCATCTTGTGTGCTGGCAGAAGTCCGCTCTGAACGGTTCCGCGCCTTCCGTCCCGGGCTGCCCTCTGCGGTGCTGCCGGCTTTGAGCTGCGGCCACCTCCGCCCTCTCGGGAGCGGCGTCTGTCGCTGTCCATCACACACACAGGCCTCACAGCCCCGCAGCGCTCAGCCGAGCCCCGCCCGGCACCGCCGCGCCCGCTGTTTCCACTCCGCTGACTGTCAGGAGCTTCTTGCCCGTTTGACAGAGAAGTGACCGCCCATCAACAACATGGTCACACTTCGTCTCTTCTGTGCATACAAAAGCTTCATGAGTCTTAGGCGTTAAGGGCAGCTGTGAAGGAAAAAAAAAAATCGCTTTCTGCTCATTCAGTTTTCTTAATGAGAAATATCCGTCATTGATCACCTTCATCCCAATAGCAGGCAGCTAATCTGTGTTCCTGACAGGGTGTTCCTGTCCAAGTCCATGGCAATTTTTTTGTTTTGCAGCTGCCCTCATATGTCAGTGTTTGCAGATCCTGAACGCAGAGGGGAGCAAGACATCGGTACATTTAAGACCCTGCAGATGTTGGATTTTATGAAGATCTCAGGTTCCTCTTGACGAGCGGCGCGCAGCCAGTCGCGGCTCGTTGCAGTTCCCCGCAGGAACACCAGGCGGTGCTGGAGCGCAGGGTGCAGCGGTGTGGAGCTGTTCGCGCCTCAGCCTCTGCCCGGGCTGGGAAACCTGAGCTCTTCACTCTGCCCGGGCTGTGGGGACAGGAGAAAATTGGTCTCACTGCGCGATCGTGCTCCGGCACCTGCAGCATTACGGAGATACTCATAAATGCCTGGAATCCTGGAATGTTCTGGGTGGGAAGGAGCCTTAAAGCCCATCCAATTCCACCCCTTGCCATGGGCAGGGACGCCTTCCATGAGCCCAGGTTACTCCAAGCCCCGTCCAGCCTGGCCTTGGACACTTCCAGACGCTCCAGGCTCCTGGAAATTACTGCAGCCTGTCGGGCTAATTAGTTTTTTTCTTGGAATATTGTAGGAGAGAGGGTAATTAATGGGGCTGAGCATCACATTAACACTGATATATACTTCTGGGAGCCTCTTTTGGGAGTGTCAAACTATGTATTTTTCCGGGATACCCAAAAAGTCAGGTTTTCCGTGGCACCAATACAGAACTAATCGCCAGTTGCGTGAAGTGAGAGCCTCAGGAAAAATAACGTGGTGAAATTACGGTAGAGAAATAATGTGGAGAATCAGCGGGTGCCAGTGGTTAGCTGAGGCAAGAGCGGGAACACACTCGCTCAAGAGGAGTATGCCTTTCAGATGAGATTAACTGCGAGCGCAGTAATTATAAAATTATTTATTTTTCCCTGGGGCTGCCGCGTGTGAGGCGGAAACTACATTTCCCGTGATGCCCTGGGGCGACGCAGGACGGCGCCAATCAGGCGGAGGGGGCGGGTAGGGAGGCGTGGCCAATGGGGAAGCGGGAGAGGCTTGAATACTGACGCGGTGCAGGTGCCAAGGCTATTTAGTAGTGCGAACCTGTGCTGGTTGGAGTGGTGTGTGCGGCCGGGCAGTGTGTGCGGTTCGGCCGGCCGGGAGGGGCGGGGCTCCGCGAGGAGCTCGCGGGGCTGTGGCGGCCTGAGGTGCTGTGGGGTCTGTGAGGGGATGAGGGCTAATGGTTGTGGGGTCCGTGAGGGACTGAAGCAGTCTCAGGGGCTGTGAGGTTCGCGGGGCTGAGGGTTGTGGGGTCCGTGAGGGACTGAAGCAGTCTCAGGGGCTGTGAGGTGCGCGGGGCTGAGGGTTGTGGGATCCTTGAGGGGCGCGCGCCTGAGGGGTCGGGGGAGCTGAGGGGCGCAGGGGGTCTGCGAGGGGCTGAGAGGAGCACAGAGCTGATGGCTGTGGAGCCTGTGAGGAGCGCTCGGGGGTCCGTGAGGTGTGTAGGGCTGGGGGTACCTGAGGGGCTGTGAGGTGTGTAGGGCTGTGGGGGTACCTGAGGGGCTGTGAGGTGTGTAGGGCTGTGGGGGTACCTGAGGGGCTGTGAGGTGTGTAGGGCTGGGCAGCTGTGGGTGGCTGTGCGATCCGTGAGGGGCTATAGGGGATGATGAGTCGTTTGGCGAGCGCGGCTGTGGCGCTCTGAGGGATCCCCGGCACGGCGCTGGGGCTGCCCGGACAGCGCGGGGTCCCCGCTGCCGGCGTGGGGCGGTGCGTCCCGGGGAAGCAGCAGCTTCGCCTGCCGTCGGTGCCACTGGCGAGTCCCCGCCGCTCTCCCCCGCCGGCTCCCCGCAGGGGTCGCGGTTCGGCTGTGCCTCGCTCCTCCTAGCACCGCTCCCCGGTGAAGAAGCAGAGGCGCCCGACTCCGGCTCGCTGCGGTTCCCCCTGGCCGGAGCGCACCCCCGGCAGCCCCCGTGAGGGTGGGGGCCTCGGGGCAGGGGAAGGAGCAATCAGGGTGGCGGGAGCTGGCTTAATCTTCGTGGCCTTTGCTGCTAGCATCGCCTGCCTGAGGTTCTTCATTGTCAAGACTGGCTCTTTTTCTCATTTATTTCCCATGGAGGGGAATGAAAGCCCCAGGTCCCTCTAAAAGTTGGGCACCTAAGCGTTGTGTTTTGGTTGCACGGAAAATTGGGGATGAATGGGCTGATGAAAGCCTGCTCTGTCAGCCTTACGGGTCTCCATTTCTTGTGGGTGTCCATTTCTTGTTAACACAGGATTAAAGGAGAGGCGTTCAGGATTAAAGGAGGGGGGGTCATGTTCCAGGAGTGCAGCCATGAGTGGGAGCTGAGCAAGGAGAATGTGCAGCCCCTCAGGCAGGGGCGGGTGATGTCCAGCTTGCAGGAGGCACTGGCTCAGCAGGACTCCTCCAGCCACACTGCTGTGCAGCTTAAAAAACAGTGAGTGACGTTATAACAGCTCCTTTCCCCTTAACTTCCTTTCTCTTTGTCATTTTATCTATGTCTTCTTTACCTGTACTAATCTCATAGGCATTAAAAAAGGCATCAAAGAAGTTTAATAACTGATGTTTGTACTATTATCATACTCCGGGATTTTGGAACTACTCACTGCAGGTACTGTGTAGTACAGACTTCAGCTTTCAGGTTTGCAATGGAGCATTTAACCAGCAAACATGAGGGAGATTTGGGTGTTCTATTTAATAAAATAATTACTGCAGCTTACAATGTACAAGTTAGATTTACAGTGATACAAATGTATTTATTGGATTAATAATTTTCTCTTTTAGGGAGTTTGAAGCAGAAATAAGATTTTACTCTGGAGATGATCCTCTGGATGTGTGGGACCGGTAAGCTTCCCTTTGTTTCAGAAGAAAGAGTCAAGTGGTCAGATATCCTTGCAAAAGCAAGGGAAATACATTCTAATTATATGAAGCTCAATGAAAGCTAAAATTTAAAATTGTTTTTAAATATTATATTGTCTTTCAGTGTTGTGCCTACTTTTTTCTTTACCTCTTCATATTGTATGGACACTTCTTAAGAACTGACTTGCTATGACCACCTTCTGTCTCTAGGTACATCAAGTGGACGGAGCAGACTTTCCCCCAGGGTGGCAAGGATGGCAACCTCACAGCAGTTCTGGAAAGGGCA
>NW_028148083.1:0-14361 GCF_008360975.1 Lichenostomus cassidix | reverse complement strand
AACTAAATAATTTCCAGAGGATTTTTTCAGTTTCAAACCCAATTAATTTCTTTCCCAGTATCATTTCCAACCCAAAACCTACAGAAATTCAAAATCTCCCACTCCGACTCTAATCCTCATTTAACACAACAGAATTATTCAATATTAAGGAACTAAACCATTTCCAAAGGAATTTTTTGAGTTTCAAACTCAGTTAATTTTTTCCCAGCGTTATTTCACCCCAAAATCTACAGGAATCCAAACCCTCCCATTCCAACTCTAATTTTAACACAACACAATTATCCAATATAAAGAAACCAAACCATTTCCAGAGGATTTTTTTCAGTTTCAAACTCAATTAATTTATTTCCCAGCACTTTTTCAATCCAAAATCTAGAGGAATCCAAACCCTCCCATTCCAACTCTGATCCACATTTAACTCAAGAGGATTATTCAATATTAAGAAACTGACCCATTTCCAGAGGATTTTCTTGATTTTCGAACTCAGTTAATTTTTTTCTCCAGAATTATTTCACCCCAAAATCAACAGGAATCCAAATCCTCCCATTCCAACTCTAATTTTAACACAACAGAATTATTCAATATGAAGAAACCAAACCATTTCCAGAGGATTATTTTTCAGTTTCAAACCCAATTAATTTCTTCCCCAGCATCATTTCCAACCCAAAACCTACAGAAATCCAAACCCTCCCGTTCCAACTCTGACTTTAACACAACAGAATTATCCAACATAATTTCCAGACGATTTTTTCAGTTTCAAACTGAGTTAATTTCTCCCCCAGCATCGTTTCCACCCCGCGGCTCTTTGCCCTTCCCTGGAGACGCAAATCCCTCTTGACTCAACTGGAAACGGAAATCCAAACCTGCTGAGCTCCTGCTGAGCTCCTGCTGAGCTCCTCCTGCTCTGGCAAAGTCACTTTGGGGATTTTCTGCTCTGATGGAACAACTCGTGAAGGAGAATTCCTCAGGGCTTTCCGTGACATTCAGGGGGATGGGAACAGGCAGGAGGTGGGAGAGATGATTTCTAATTTCATTTTATTTTGGGGATAAAAGGCTCCAAAGTGACCCTTCAAGCAAATTCTGCAAGAAGTTTGGAATTAGCCTAAAAAAAAACAAGTGGGGGAAATTTTTTTGCTGAAGGTTGATGGGAAATTGTCACAATTTTCATTAAAAATGGGGGAAAGATGTTGGCAGATCAGGGAATTCATTTGGGAATCTCATCTTTTCTCTGAATTCCCCTTGGCTGCTCAGGGATATCCCAAATTCCAGTATTTTCTGTTCTGCAGGAAGTTTGGGGTGAGACTGAAAAAAAAACCAGGAGAGGGGAAATTTTCCCTGAGGGTTGACAGGAAATTTTCACCATTTTCAGTAAAAATGGGAAATAGGAATTTGCAGGTCAGGGAGTTGAGTTGTTGGGAAATCCTGAGCTGACAAATGTGAGGAATAATCGGAATTTCACTGCCTCTTGAGCCCTGGAGCTCCTCCTTTTCAGAGTTCACCTGGAAGCTGATCTGGACACAATCATAGGAGAAAAATCTCCCATTTGGGTGATCCCAGCATTTTTGTAATTATGTAATTTCATAATGTCATAATTTCATAATTTCGTAATTAACGAATTTTCAAAAGTCATAATTAATCAGAATTTTGCTGCCTCTTGAGCTATGGAGTTCCTCCTCATCAGATCTAACCTGGAAGTTCAATTTGGCCACAATCACAGGGAGGAAAATCCCCCATTTGGGTGATCCCAGCATTTTTGTAATTATGTCTTCATAATTTCGTAATTTCATAATTTTTTTATGATTAACTTTATGATTTTGTAATTTCATCATTACAAATTTTCAAAATTTGTAATTAATCTGAATTTTCCTGCCTGTTGAGCCCTGGAGTTCATGGATGTCAGAGCTCACCTGGAAGCTGATTTGGCCACAATCACAGGGGGAAACTTCACCCATTTGGGTGATCCCAGCATTTTTGGGAAATTCAGAATAATTCGGAATTTTGCTGCCTGTTGAGCCCTGGAGTTTCTCCTCATCAGAACTCATCTGGAAGTTCATTTGGCCACAACTACAGGGAGCAAAACCTCCCATTTGGGTGACCCCAGCATTTTTGTAATTATGTAATTTCATCATTTCATCATTTCATCATTTCGTCATTTCGTCATTTCGTCATTTCGTAATTAATTGGATTTTCAAAATTCGTAATTAATTGGAATTTTCCTGCCTGTTGAAGGCCTGGAGTTCCTCCTTGTCAGAGCTCCCCTGGAAGCTGATTTGGCCACAATTACAGGGAGAAAAATCTCCCATTTGGGTGATCCCAGCGTTTTTGTAATTACATATTCATAATTCGTCATTTCATAATTCCTAATTTTGTAATTTCTTCATTTTGTAATTTTATCATTACAAATTTTCAAAATTTGTAATTAATCAGAGTTTTCCTGCCTGTTGAGCCCTGGAGTTTCTCCTCATCAGAGCTCACCTGGAAGTTCATTTGGCCACAATTATGGGGAGAAAAATCCTTAATTTGGGATCTTTCCCAGCATTTTTGGGATCAATTTATCCCAATTTCCCACATGGTTTAAATCCCCCAGGATTCATCTCTGTGAGTTTTGTTTTTTCCATTTGCAGCTTCCCTTCAGTCATGAGGAGTCCTTCAAAAAGGGGAAAAAAAATCCAAATAGAATGGATTTGGCTTTGGCAGCTTCTCCCCCTGGGCTGGCAGGCAGGGAGGGTTTGTGGTTATTTTTAATTCTCCCGAAATCCGAATGCATGAGGGGAGAGTTGGGTTTGGATTGATTCCCAGGATTTATCCATTTATCCATGATTGGTTGGGAGGTTAGAGAAGTTCCATCCTCCTCTCCTCTCCTCTCTTTTCGTTTCAGCAAATTCTGCATCAACAATCCTCATGGAATATTTTTCTCTCCATCCTGCTTTTCCCACTAAAAGGATGAAGAATTTCCATCTGGGATTTTTGGCTTCTCAACCCAACCTGGCGTGAATTTTTCCTTCCTTGGAGGAACCCAAACTGAGCTTTTCCTGGTGACTTTGGAAAATTTTCCCCTAAAATTCTGAGGGACAAAAAATTTGGGATTGAAGGAGTGGTTGGAAGTGAAAATGAGATGATTAATCAAGCAGCAGTCAGTGGGAATGAGCATTTAAAACCAGATTTTTAAAAATTTTAATTGTAATTTTAATTTTTATTTTTATTTTTATTTTTATTTTTATTTTTATTTCTATTTTTATTTTTATTTTTATTTTTATTTTTATAATTCATTTATTTCTATTTTTATTTACTTAATTTTTAATTTATTTTTATTTTTAAAATTATTTTTAAAACTTAAAAAAATATTTATTTTAATTAAAAAAATTATTTTTACTTTTATTTTATTTTTAACATTGCAATTAAATCCAGTGGAATCATCATTTCCCTGGGTGTTTTTTTCCCCAGATTTCTGGTATTTCTACAGGATTTCTCTGGCAGCCCAATATTACAGAAGAAATAAATAATTTCTGCTCTCAGCCTAGATTTTGGCCTTTCCTTGAATTTATTCAAGGCATCTGATCATCAAAAACCTCATAAAAAATAAATCTAAATACTAAAAAATATTCAACTTGTTGCTCGATTTGTGCTGAAAAGGCTGAATGGATTTTTTTTTACACTTTTGCTGTCAATATTTGTTCAAAATCTTTTCAAAAATCATCACTTGCTGTGTTTGGGTTGACTCTGATTCCTTACATGGAATTAAAGCAGAATTTTTTTAAGTTCTCTGAGGCTGATGGAAAAACATCAATTTTCTTGCCTCTCCTGTACCCAAATCTGCCCCAAATCTTCCCCAAATATTCCCCAAATATTCTTCAAATATTCCCCAAATATTCCCCAAATATTCTTCAAATATTCCCCAAATATTCCCCAAATATTCCCCAAATATTCCCCAAATATTCCCCAAATATTCCCCAAATATTCTCCAAATATTCCCCAAATATTCCCCAAATATTCTCCAAATATTCTCCAAATATTCCCCAAATATTCCCCAAATATTCCCCAAATATTCTACAAATATTCTCCAAATATTCCTTAAATATTCCACAAATATTCCCCAAATATTCCCCAAATATTCCCCAAATATTCCACAAATATTCCCCAAATATTCTCCAGATATTCTCCAGATATTCCCCAAATATTCCCCAAATATTCCACAAATATTCCCCAAATATTCCCCAAATATTCCCCAAATATTCTCCAGATATTCTCCAGATATTCCCCAAATATTCCCCAAATATTCCACAAATATTCCCCAAATATTCCCCAAATATTCTCCAGATATTCTCCAGATATTCCCCAAATAAAACTTCTCCATTATTTTTCATCTCTTTTCTGCCCTCAGGGTGTTTTGCAGCAAAATCAACAAATTAGGATTGAAGAAAAAAAACAAGGAAAATTGATTCTCATTCCTTAAATTTCACATTTTGGGTAATTTCTGGGGTTTTGGCATGAAAACCTCGCAGGGTTTTGTCCTTATTTCCACTCCTGGCTCACAGTTTGGAGTTTTTTGGTTCCTCAGCCATGGCAGAAAAATTGGAGATTTTCCATGGAATCCATTTGGAGATGAAAGAGGAAAAATCCCAAAAGCTGAGCCAGAACAGCTGGGCTGAACTCCCTGCGCCCTTTGGAACAAAAAATTGATTTTTCTCAGTGTCCTTCCGACCTGGGGAGGGAAAAGGGAACGGGAATGTCGGCAGTGGGGAGTTGGGTGGGATTTTGATTTGAGGAATTTTCGCTGCTTGAGGCCAAATTTCTCCATCCAGGAGCAAAATTCCTGTTCCTGTCCCTCTGTGGGGTTGAGGGAAAGGAGTTGGGGAAGTTTGGCTTCCAGCAGGGTGGTGAACTCTGGAAGGAAATCCAGAAAATCTGTTTTAGGGTGGAAAATCACAGCAGTTTTTAAAGTTTCCTGAGATTATCCACGGTGCAAACTCTGCTCTTTGTCTCATTCCTAGCTGACCCTAAAAACTCTTATCTGATCCTAAAAAACTCTTATCTGACCCTAAAAAACTCTTATCTGATCCTAAAAACTCTTATCTGATCCTAAAAAACTCTTATCTGACCCTAAAAACTCTTATCTGACCCTAAAAAACTCTTATCTGACCCTAAAAACTTTTATCTGATCCTAAAAAACTTTTATCCGACCCTAAAAACTCTTATCTGACCCTAAAAAAATGCTTATCTGACCCTAAAAACTCTTATCTGATCCTAAAAACTCTTATCTGACCCTAAAAACTTTTATCCGACCCTAAAAACTCTTATCTGACCCTAAAAACTCTTATCTGACCCTAAAAAACTCTTATCTGACCCTAAAAAACTCTTATCTGATCCTAAAAAACTCTTATCTGATCCTAAAAAACTCTTATCTGATCCTAAAAACTCTTATCTGACCCTAAAAACTCTTATCTGACCCTAAAAAACTCTTATCTGACCCTAAAAAAGCAGTCTGGAATTTATTAAATCAAAAGGAGAGGAAAAAGAGATCCCAACCAATCATTGCCATAAAAATAAACCCCAAAATCATCATTATTATTATTATTAATATTATTATTAATATTCACTAATAACAGAGTTTCTCAAAGGTCTGGGATTCATATCCAAGGAAATCAGGAAAAAAATTGTCCATTTTCTCCATGCCCTGTCCTGATTTCCTCCTAATTACTGGGGCTTTCCAATAAATTGGAGAAAATTGGGGTTTTCCCACTAATTGATTTTTTTTTTAAATAATTGGGGTTTTCCTGTCCGAGGCAGGATGGGGAATTGAGATCTTCTCCAACCAACCTTAATAATTCTCGTTTTCAGGGAGTTATTTCGGAGTTAGCTGAGCAAGAAATGACTGAGAGGTCAATCCTTGGGAATTGTTATTTGTTATTAAAAAAAGCAGCTTTGGAGCTCAGCAAGGAATGCAACAAACTGGGTGAATTATTACCTTTCCACTGCTGCAGTATTTTATTCAGATTCAACGAATCAAATGCACTCAGATTGCTCAGTCAGCTCTTGCTGCTCGTGGTGATTAAAATGTTTCCATGGAAAGTCCAGCAATGGAACAATATTTGTAGTTTTTGGGGAAAATGGGGATTGTGGGGAGCAGAGGAAGCTCTGGAGGAGGTTTGGGTTGAATTCTCTCCTTCACAGAGAGTTTTGGGTTAAATTCCCTTGGGTTTGGTTCAGGACTTGGAGTCAAAATGACTTTATTTCAGCTTTCACCCTTTATTTCCCTGTGGGTTAAGGAATATGGGAATTCCCCACATTTTGGGAAGAGGATTTCACCAGGGACACAACCAGGGCACAAATCCCCCTCTGGGATTGTCTACAAAACCATCAGTTCAGCTGGGAAAAGATTTTTGTTCTTCATTTGCACAAATTGATGATTAACATTAATTTGCATTTATTCGACAAGCAAATTTAAATTTTCAACGGTAAATATTTTATATTTTAAAGTCTGGAGACACCAAATTCTTGTCCTTCTGATTCTCTCAGCGCTGCATTTTCTGTGAACTCAATGTGGGTTTTATGTTTAGGTTGAATTTCTCGGCGGTGAAATTCCAGCAAAATATGAACAGAGGGAATTTCAGGAACAAATCTCTGGAATGGAATGGAATGGAATGGAATAGAATAGAATAGAATAGAATAGAATAGAATAGAATGGAATAGAATGGAATAGAATATGGTAGACTATGGTAGAATATGATATAACATTATATAATTGAATAGAATAAAATATGTATTAATTTATATGACATTTTATATTATACATTTTCTTTTATATGTTATACATTATATATTACATCAATATTACACAAAAAATTATATATAATATATATATAAATTATATGGAATGGAATGGAATGGAATGGAATAGAATAGAATAGAATAGAATAGAATAGAAAATATATTATTATATATTACATATTATACATTATATATTTTATATGTTATACATTATATATCAATATTATATGAAAATTAGATATAAGATATATAAATTATATAGAATGGAAAAAGAATAGAATAGAATAGAATAGAATAGAATAGAATATGGTAGAATATGATATAATACAATATAATTGAATAGAATAAAATATACATTATTATATATTACGTATTTTATATTCTAGGTTTTCTATTATATGTTATATGTTATACATTATATGTTACATCAATATTATACAAGAATTATATATAATATATATATAAATTACATAGAATGGAATGGAATGGAATAGAATAGAATAGAATAGAATAGAATATGGTAGAATATGATATAACACAATAATATAGAATAGAATAAAATAGATATTATTATATATTGCATATTATATATTATATATGTTATACACTATACATTATACATTATATCAATATTATATGAAAATTATATATAATATATATATAAATTATATAGAATAGAATAGAATAGAATAGAATAGAATAGAATAGAATAATAGAATAGAATAGAATAGAATAGAATATGGTAGAATATGATATAATACAATATAATTGAATAGAATAAAATATACATTATTATATATTACATATTATATATTATATATGTTATACATTATATGTTATATATTATATCAATATTATATGAAAATTATATATAATATACATATAAATTATATAGAATGGAATAGAATAGAATAGAATAGAATAGAATATGGTAGAATATGATATAACACAATAGACTAGAATAGAATAGAATAAAATATATATTATTATATACTGCATATTATATATTATATATGTTACACATTATACATTACATATTATATCAATATTATATGAAAATTATATAATATATATATAAATTATATAGAGTGGAATGGAATGGAATGGAATGGAATAGAATAGAATAGAATTAGAATAGAATAGAATAGAACAGAACAGAATTTTTCTATCTGTTTGATGAGTTCAGTTGCTCTCAGAAGGAGCTGAGCTGAAATGCTGCATTTTCCATCCCAATGACAAATCTCAGGAGTCAGCTGGGATTTTTTTTTTTATATTTTTAATATTTCTTTTTTTGATTAAACAGTACTTGAGCAGCAAAGGTTGATTGATGAAAATCAAGGAGGGTGTGAATCTAAAACGATTCTTCCTTTTTTATTTCTTTTTTTTTTTTTTTTTGGTGTCACCATGAAGATTGAAAATCATTCTTGGAGAGCTCAATGGAGATTAATACGTGAGTTAAACAGGCAAAAAAAATGAATTTTTTCCAGAAATGAGCGTCTATTAGGAGAGAGGAATGAAAAGAAGAGCCTGAAGATCAGAAAGTGCAGCAATGGCACTGGGAGAGGCTGAAGGAAATGGGAAAAATAAAAAAAATTCAGATAATAGAAAAAATTTTGGTCATCATGTCCTCATCTCGATGGACAATTCTCTCCTCCAGCCACATTTGGCACCAAAAAGGCATCAAATTCCATCAGATTTTCACTCCCAGGCAGCTGAGCCAGAGGAATCCAGAGGATGCTGAATCAGGGCTTGGAGCTGGGCAATTTCACATCAGGAGGAGTCAAAAAGAAATCTCACTTGTTCGAATATCATTTCTGTCCTTTCAGGAGTCAGATTTGCTCCTCAAAAAAACAGCAAAAGGCTCCAAGTCTCGGAATTTGCCTCGGAAATGGAAATTTTGCTGGGAATGCCTCAGGAATGAGTTGTGTTCTGGGCAGTTGGTGGGTCGAGTAAAGAGCTTTTCCAAGGATTTGGAGGAGGAATTTCACATCTCTGCCCTTGCTCACTCCTTGGCTACTCCAGGGAGAGAGGGATGAGCTGCAAACCCACAGAACCCACAGAAAATCGACTCAGAAGGTTCAGGACAGGAGCCAAGTGAGCTCAGAGGGGTTGGGATGGGAGGAAGAGGAAAAACCCGATTTTTAGCTTTGCTGTTTGTGGTTTCAGAGCATTGAGAAGTCAAATTGGTAAATGAAGCTCTCTAAATTGAGCATGAGGTGGTTTATGGGATCAGCGCAATGCCAGCCCTAAAATCAACCCTAAAACCAGGCCTAAATCAGCCCTAAACCAGCCCTAAACCAGCCCTAAACCAACCCTAAACCAGCCCTAAACCAGCCCTAAACCAGCCCTAAACCAGCCCTAAACCAACCCTAAACCAACCCTAAACCAACCCTAAAACCAGCCCTAAACCAACCTTAAACCAGCCCTAAACCAGCCCTAAAACCAACCCTAAATCAGCTCAAATATCTGCACCAAGTGCTTCTTCCACGGGCAATGAACTCCATTAATTTGAACTTTGTTTGAAGCTCGAATTCAATCACCTAATGAATATTTCTCCCCTTTGTGAGCTGAAAATCCCAAGAGGGAATAAAACCCATGAATTTTTAGCAGACTAACAAAAATTGGGATTTTTTCCAGACACCCCAGAGTTTTGCAGCCTCATTCAAGGACTAAATGAACATGAGGAATTCTGAAATTTCCCATTAATTTCCCAGGATTTTGGTGTTCCACAGCTCCAGCTGCCTTTCGAGCTCTCAAACCCTTGTTTTTTAAACCCCAAAAAAATTTAAAAATCTGCACAAAAAATTAAAAAAATCTGCCCAAAAAACCTAAAAAACCTGCAGATCCTCAGCTGTGCTCAGATCTATGATTTAACTCCCAAACATGTGCACTGCAGAAGGACTCTGGACAGAAGGTCAAGCTGGTTGATGATGAAAAACTAATTGAGATTTGTTTTATTGGGGCAGGGAGAGGAACCAGGATGATTTGTATGTATCTGATAATAGAAAACACTACAGTCATTTATTTCACTTTCCATAATTGAATTCCAAACCTCTCAAGTCGAGGCGCTTCCAGAAAGTTCCTGTCCTTCCCTCACCCAGCCCTGATCAATTCTGGTGATTTGTATGGATTTGCCTTTCCATTTTTTCCATCATTTCCATCATTCCCAGGCTGCAGTTAAAGAGCAGCAGCGAAAGGAGTTTTAGTCTTTATTAGAATTATTTGATTGTTTTCAAGCAGCTAACGCGGATTTGGCTCCTGATTGCTGCTGCCAGAGCTGGCAGAGCTGCCTGGGACTCGGGAAATCGTTACCTGAACCTGGAATTCCAGGTTTTTCTGAGGGAATTCCAGGCTTTTCGGAGAGAATTCCAGGTTTTTCTGAGGATCCAGCTGATCCCAACGAGGACAGAGCTCACCTGCCTACAGGGAAATTCAGGAATCCTGGTTGTGCAAATATTTACCTGAGTGCTCTAAAACTTTATGGGGAGAGGTTGTCAGGGTCAATGCCACTGAGGGAATTCCACACTTTTCTGAGGGAATTCCAGGCTTTTCTAAGGGAATTCCAGGTTTTTCTGAGGTTCCAGCTGATCCCAGAGAGGACAGAGTTCACCTGCCTGTACGGAAATTCAGGGATCCTGGTTGTCCAAATATTTACCTGAGTGCTCTAAAACTTTCAAAAGTTCTTAAAACTTTTTTAAAAGTTAGAAAGGACAGGGAGAGGATGGCAGGAGGGAATTCCAGGCTTTTCTGAGGGAATTCCAGGATTTTCTGAGGATCCAGCTGATCCCAGATCTGAATTCACCTGCCTGCAGGGAAATCCAGGGAACCCTCCCAAATTTCCCTTGCTTTGGCAGAGCTGCTGCTGCTCTAAAACTTTCCAAGTTTTTAGAAGTTAGGAAGGACAGGGAGACGAGGACAGGAGCCACATCAGTGAGGGAATTCCAGGCTTTTCTGAGAGAATTCCACACTTTTCTGAGGGAATTCCACACTTTTCTGAGGGAATTCCAGGTTTTTCTGAGGTTTCAGCTGATCCCAGAGAGGACAGAGTTCACATGCCTGTACGGAAATTCAGGGATCCTGGTTGTCCAAATATTTACCTGAGTGCTCTAAAACTTTCAATGTTTTCAAAAGTTTTTAAAACTTTTTTAAAAGTTAGGAAGGACAGGGAGAGGATGGCAGGAGCCACATCAGTGAGGGAATTCTGGGCTTTTCTGAGGGAATTCCGGGCTTTTCCAAGAATCCAGCTGATCCCAGAGCTGAGCTCACCTGCCTGTAGGGAAATCCAGGGCACCTCTCCCAAATTTCCTTTGCTTTGGCAGAACTGCTGCTGCTCTAAAACTTTCCAAGTTTTTAGAAGTTTTTAAAAGTTTTTAAAAGTTTTTAAAAGTTAGGAAGGACAAGGAGAGGATGGCAGGAGCCACACCAGTGAGGGAATTCCAGGCTTTTCTGAGAGAATTCCAGGCTTTTCCGAGGATCCAGCTGATCCCAGATCTGGATTCACCTCCCTGCAGGGAAATCCAGGGCACCTCTCCCAAATTCCCTTTGCTTTGGCAGAGCTCCTGTTGCTCTAAAACTTTAAAAAAGTTTTTAAAAGTTAGGAAGGACAGGGAGAGGATGGCAGGAGCCACACTGGGGAGGGAATTCCAGGCTTTTCTGAGGGAATTCCAGGCTTTTCTGAGGATCCAGCTGATCCCAGAGAGGTCAGAGCTTACCTGCCTGCAGGGAAATTCAGAGGTCCTGGTTGTGCAAATACTTACCTGAGTGCCCTAAAGCTTTCAAAGTTTATAAAAGTTAGGCAGGACAGGGAGAGGATATCAGGGTCAGTGTCAGTAAGGGAATTCCACACTTTTCTGAGAGAATTCCAGATTTTTCTGAGGGAATTCCACACTTTTCTGAAGGAATTCCAGGTTTTCTGAGGGAATTCCAGGATTTTCTGAGGATCCAGCTGATCCCATACAGGACAGAGCTCACCTGTCAGCAGGGAAATCCAGGGAATCTCTCCCAGATTTCCTTTGCTTTGGCAGAGCTGCTGCTGCTCTAAAACTTTCCAAGTTTTTAGAAGTTTTTAAAAGTTTTTAGAAGAAGTTAGGATGGACAGGGAGAGGATGGCAGGAGCCACATCAATGAGGGAATTCCAGGCTTTTCTGAGGATCCAGCTGATCCCAGATCTGGCTTCACCTCCCTGCAGGGAAATCCAGGACACCTCTCCCAAATTCCCTTTGCTCTGGCAGAGCTGCTGCTCCCCTCCAGCCGCTGGAAATGTAGAAGTTGGCAATGCTGCCTGGCTTTGCCTCCCTCAAAACCCACCAATTATCCAGGCCTGACAGGAATAGAAGCAGAAGGTGGTAATTCCTTCCACTCTTTAATTGCCTCCCAAAGAGGATAAAGCAGCTCCTTGAAAAGGCTCTGTCTTCATCTGCGCTGTTGAAATAAAGTCTTTTGAGGATAACTTGAAAGGACAGCTGAAGAGGATGGTTTGTTAAGGGGAACTGAGCTGAAATGAGCTGCAAACCTCGCCTGGCATCAGGAATTCTCTCTGTCCTAGGAAATCGTGCAAATGGCATGGGAATTGGGGCAGAATTGCTGAAAAAGGGGCAAAATTGGGGTAGCTGGGGTTTGGAAGCTGTGAGGAGTTGTTGGGGAGAAGATGGTTCTGTGGGCAGAGAGCAGGGCTGGGTGTGGATTGTCCCTGAAATCTTCCTGTGGGGCCTCAGGGTGAGAATTTGGGGTTCAGTGCTCAGATCTGTCCATGGGAAATTGTGTCATTTTCCAGGATTTACACCAGGGACTGATTTATTTCTGTTATTTCTGTGGTCAGGAATATTTTAATGTCTCTTTCCAGTCCCTTGGGTGAGCTCAGCATGCAAGGACATTAGAGGGAGTGAAGTCTTGGGTTGAGGATTTGGGGTGTTCAGGAGTTCATTCCTCAGATTTACCATTTTTGTGGTTAATGGCACACCAAAATTGTGCCATTTTCCAGGATTTACACCAGGGACTGATTTCTCTGGGTTATTTCTGTGTTCAGGATTATTTCTGTGTGTCTTTCCAGTCTCTCAGCCTTGGGTGAGCTCATCCTGCCCTGACATTACAGGGAGTGTCATCTCAGGTTGAGAATTTTGGGTGTCCAGGAGTTCAATCCTCAGATCTATGCATGTGAAATGGTGCCATTTGTTGGATTTACAGGCACTGATTTCTCCATGTTATTTCTGTGGTCAGGAATATTCCTGTGCCTCTTTCCAGTCTCTCAGCCTTGGGTGAATTTATCCTGCACAGCACTGATATTACAGTGAGTGAGGTCTCAGGCTGAGAATTTTGGGTGTCCGGAAGTTCATTACTCAGATTAATCCACGTGAAATTTTTCCATATTCCAGGATTTACACCCAGGACTGATTTCTTTCTGTTATTTCTGTGGTCAGGAATAACCCTGTGTCTCCAGTCCCTCGGTCTTGGGTGAATGTATCCTGCCCTGCACTGACAGTACAGGGAGTGGCGTCTCAGGTTGAGAATTTTGGAATTCAGTCCTCAGATTAATCCATGTGAAATGTTTCCATTTTCCGGGATTTACACTGGGGACTGATTTCCTTCTGTTAATTCTGTGGTCAGGAATATTTTTGTGTCTCTTTCCACTCCCTTGGGTGAGCTCATCCTGCCCTGCACTGACATTACAGGGAGTCTCAATCTGAGGATTTTGGGTGTCCAGGAGTTCAGTACTCACATCTATCCATGTGAAATGGTGCCATTTTCCAGGATTTAAATCCAGGACTGATTTCTTTCTGTTATTTCTGTGGTCAGGAATAACCCTGTGCCTCTTTCCAGTCCCTTGGGTGAGCTCATCCTGCACTGATATTACAGGGAATGGTGTCTCAGGTTGAGAATTTTGGGTGTCCAGGAGTTCAGTGCTCAGCTCTATCCATGTGAAATTGTGCCATTTTCCAGAATTTACACCAGGGACGGATTTATTTCTGTTATTTCTGTGTTCAGGAATATTTCTGTGTCTCTTTCCAGTCCTTTGGGTGAGCTCATCCTGCACTGACATTACATGGACTGGGGTCTTGGGTTGAGGATTTTGGGTGTCCAGGAGTTCAATCCTCAGATCTATGCATGTGAAATGGTGCCATTTGTTGGATTTACAGGCACTGATTTCTCCATGTTATTTCTGTGGTCAGGAATATTCCTGTGCCTCTTTCCAGTCTCTCAGCCTTGGGTGAATTCATCCTGCACAGCACTGATATTACAGTGAGTGAGGTCTCAGGTTGAGAATTTTGGGTGTCCAGGAGTTCAGCCCTCAGCTCTATGCATGTGAAATTTTTCCATTTTCCAGGATTTACACCGAGGACTGATTTTCTTCTGTTATTTCTGTGGTCAGGAATATCCCTGTGCCTCTTTCCAGTCCCTCAGCCTTGGGTGAGCTCATCCTGCCCTGCCCTGACATTACAGGGGTCAGGCCATGCTCCAATTTCAAGGATTTTTGAGACATAAACTTCCCTGTGGGCAGCAAAGGAGCAGCTGTGGTTAAAATCCATTCCACGAATTCTCTGATTTTCACTCTCCCTGTGAAAAACAACTCAGACACAACTGAGATAAGGAAGTGAT
>NW_028148082.1:0-14748 GCF_008360975.1 Lichenostomus cassidix | reverse complement strand
AAGGAATGATCTTTATTGTTTTGATTTCATCATATATAGAGAGTTTTCAAAAGTCACCCAGATTGGTCGGTCAGAAGCCTTCCCCTAGGCTTGATTGGCCAGGCCTGCACCGTCCAAGTTCTGGGACACTGTTCCAATAACATCCAAACTTTATTTATAAAACACAAGAAGAATTCTCGTGGGAAAAACCTGTGCTAGCCACACTAAGTTACCATACTTACTAGCTTAAATAAAAGTAGTGACTCCACCCTGTGGATTGAACTTATTGATGTGTGAGCCAAATTTAGTTCCTGCTGGCAATGGTTGGTCCTGCAAGAATAAGCTGTCTGTCGATGATCATTGATGAGCTGTCCTTAACTTGATCTTCAGTGGGGGCATGCTGGCATCATTTTTGATATCGTCCCTGGAAGGAAAAAACCACACAAGTCTCAGCAGGGTTAGTCTGGACAGGTTACCCCTTAGTGGCTCAAGTTGTTTAATCGCTTGGACTAGTGACAGAAGTCCTTTTTCCTATTCAGAAGCTCTCTGTTTCATCTCTTTAAATGCAGTTGAGTTGAATAGTGACAATTTCTTTGGTCTTTCGTGATGTTAGGCATTGACATTCCTCAGGAGGAACCTCAACTTCTACTTCATGAAGTGCTTGCCTACTGCTGTTGCTGCTTCCCCCATTTTCAGGGGGGTCTCCTGCAATTTGAGTTGTCCTCCGTGGATAAGGTGCTCTCCTAATTTGAGTTATCAGTTCTGCAAAATTTAGAACAGCAGTGATTATAGGTGTGGTATTGGCATTCAACTGTCTGTAATAAACCACAAGCCACAACTGTCTGTTCGGCTCTTTCACCAGCCAGATCCTGAGATTGGCTCAGTTGGTTGGAGCATGGTGCTAATAACACCATGGTTGTGGGTTCAGTCTCTGTATGGCCCATTCACTTAAGAGCTGGACTTAATGATCCTTTGTGGCTAGCACAGGCTTTTCCCATGAGAATTCTTTTTGTGTTTTATAAATAAAGATAAAGTTTGGATGTTATTGGAACAGTGTCCCAAGACTTGGACGGTGCAGGCCTGGCCAATCACGCCTAGGGGAAGGTCTCTGACCGACCAATCTGGGTGACTTTTGAAAACTCTCTATATATGATGAAATCAAAACAATAAAGGTCATTCCTTCTTGCCACTGAGAACTGACTTCTTTACTCTGCTAGCTGCTCAACAGCGACAATCCTTGTGGGTCACTTTCAACTCAGAATATTCTGTGATCTGTGACATAATGGCAGTGCCAACAGCAAATGTTGGCTAAACACTGGCAACCTCTATGAGACTGGAGTGTATTAAAATGATCACTGGCCACTATCTCAGACAAGAGAAATAGGAGTGTGACTGAGTGATAGTACCTTTTTTCTCTAAATCTGTCACCACCCCATCAATGCCCAAGCACATGGGTGCTTGTACTGTGGCTGTTAGGTTTGCAGTGTTGGGTACCTCAACTGTTAAGGTGGCCAAATTGGCCAGAACTTCAGAAATTCCACTTCTCCCTGCAGCAAAAATCCATCACTGGGATACACTATCAGTCCTTGGATCAGGGAGTGCAGGTGCCATGTGGAGTGAGCACATTGCAGTCTCTGGACTCCTTTTAGGGTTCGGGTTAATGTTCGACCATTAACATTGACACACTGCCATCAGATTGCCATCACACTGCTGACAAGAGATTTCATCATTCAGAACATCAAAATCCAAAATATTTTCATTGTGATCTTTGATTGCAAAACAAGTAGCCAATATCCACTTCTCATCCAAGAACCATAAAATAACCTTAGCAGCTTGGCAGATACCATTTTCTCCATTTACTTCAGTGATTTTAACGCTTGGTATTCGGATCATACACCCAGCTTCTTGGCATCCTGCTTCACTAGTATTGAGTGTTGTGCTCCTGTATCTATTAGAAATGTAATTAATAGTTGACTATATTAATTAATAGAACCAACTGGAATCCAGATGTATGGGTCATTATTACGTATGTATTGAGAGGGTTCCACTTGCTGGATATCAGTCTCACTTGGCTTGTGCCTGGAATACTTTTGCAAATCAGCCATCTGAATTGGAATCTGTACAGTACAGGGTGAATTGGTAGCTTGCTTAAGCATCACCTCTGCCTTTTCTTTCAGTTTTCATATTTTCTCCATTTCTTCCTGTAACTGTTTCTGCAACTGCCCAATTTTCAGTAATAGCAATAATTCAGCTGCTTTTTTCCAATTTCCTCTCTCAGATCTTGTTTGTCTCCACTATAATTTTCCCTATCCAAATTCTCAAATAATTGTCTTTCCTTACACTCAGCTAAAGCAAGTAGAGTCCTAAGACAATCATTCTCAGGCATAAGTTTATCAACTTGGATTCTCAGTTTTTCTCCCATCTCCATCTCAGAAGCCAGTGATGACTTTGATACCTCATATTCTGTGTGAGTCTCATTTTTTGTGAGCCTCCTTAAATGTTTGCAGCTGCCGACCCCCAGCTCACTTACTAAGGATGGCGAAAGTTGTTTCTAAGGCTCCCATTAACATTAGCCTGTGGGGCCATAGTAATTATAGGTCTCTTGGGAATTCCAACTCCCACATCAACATCTTTATCCTGCCTGTGGCAAGGGAGTGCAACTTTCCTTTTCTGCAGGCATTGTACTACTTTCTCCAGAACAGCAGTGGATAATTTATCACTTCCCGAGAAATTCTTTTCTGCAAGCCTTTCACCCACACCGCATTCCATTGGGCACTGGGACCCTGCTGCTCCCTTTTGGGAGCAGCTTCCCTGCTGCAATTCCAATCTCCTGATTGTTGTTCTGTTTACTAATCGTTCAGTGAAACCTATCCTTCTGCCATAGCTAATTAGCTCCTAAGCTCCCTCTCCCCACAGTAAAGGTCTTTTCCCTTGTCTTCCTCTCTGCGGGGTTAACGCTCACCTCAAGTGATCCTGTAATTCTGCTGCAGTGTTTTATCATGTCCAGCAAGCCTCTAACCATGGGAGCCACATACTTGGACAATCAGTGATGTAGGTGAGGGCTGTCCTGGAACATCTGCCATTCATCAGTTGCCACCATGCTGCCTTCTGTACACTCTCTGTCCCATGTTCTATGGTTGGGGTCTCAATACTAAGCAAATTACCCCTCTCTAATGGATCCAACCTCCTGCCCAATAGGCAGCCCTCTGAGTTAAAGACCACTGTTTTCACTGGTCACCCACTGTTAAAAATACTTCTGGCTCTCAGAAGCTTTGGGCTTCTGCCTCAGACAAATGATTCAGTCACTCCTTGCCAGAGACACTCTCCAAACATATTCAGTTTCCAATTCCCATGAAAGTCCGCTATTATTTTCCTGGAACTTTGCTATCTTGGCTGCTGTGTACAGCACTGTTTTAGTAACAGTTTGTAGATCTTGGCCATCATCTTTAAAGACGAAGGTTTCATCTTTAATTAGGGGTCATAATGTGACTTCCTCATCATCAGATGTACTGCTGCTTATAGGGCTGTTAGAGAGTGGGTTTTAGTCAAAGCAATTTTCCACCCTGTCCACAATTTGAGTTGTTAACTTTATTTGAAGGTTCAGTAACAAAAATATTATTCCCCACCAAGCTCAGCACCAGCACATCCAGGGAAAAAAGAGGGCTGAGGGGACCCCAAAACTGGGGATATTCCCAACAAGGTAGGGGAAGGTAGGGTGGGATTTCACGGGGGGATATTTGGGGTCCCCAAGGTTTGGGGGGCTCAGAGGATACCCCAAGGATGGCTGTGATGGGCAGGTTTGAGGGTATTTGGGGTCTCAGGGTAGGTTTTGGGGGTTTGGGGAGGGTTCTGAAGTTCAGGAGTGGTCTCCAAGGCATGGGGAAGGGAGGGCAATTGGGGTCCCAGTGCAGGTTTGGGGTCGGTGGGGGTCCCTTCTGGGGTCCCTGCAGCGCCCCCTGCCGGTGCAGCGGGGCCCGCCCCTCCCCCGCTCAACAGCGCCCCGAGCGGCAGCAGCGGGAACAGCAGCCTGGGAGCACCCAGAACTCCCTGCAAGCCCCGCCCCCCTACGAATGGCCCTAAGCCCCGCCCCATAGAGGTGAGCCTGTTGAAGCCCCCCCCAGAACGCCACCCATGGTGGGGGCATCTCCAGAGCCTTGCCCTCACCGACCGCTCCACTATTAATGGGGGGCTTCTAAGCCCCACTCCCCACAGGCAGCCCTACACACTATCAAACCACCCCTAAGCCCTGCCCCCTAAAGCCCTGACCCGCTCATAAAGTGAACCCCCTAAGCACACCCCCCCCCCCAAAAATGGGAGCCCTTAGGGCCCAAGACCTCCCTGGCCCCCATCCCAGGTGCCCTCACCCAAAATACACTGGAGGGGAGGCTCCCCTCCCTGCAGGTTCTCCTCCCCTCCAGAGTTCCCCGCTGGAGTGCCTCACCCGCAAATCCCCTCCACCCCCCTGGGCAACAGCACTTAGGGGTCAGATTTATTCATTTACTGATGTGCAGTGGAACTCGGAGGGTCCCCAATAGGGCTGAGGTCGTGGGTAGGTTCCCCTGGGGGTGGTATTCTGGTGAGGGGGTTACAGGGGGATCATGAGTAGCAGACATCAATAATCTGAGGGGTGCTGGAGTAAGGAAGGGGAGCTCCACCCTGGGATGGTTCCCTGGAGGGGTTGTTGGGGATCCTGAGGTGAGGGTCCAATAGGGGGGAGTCTGTGGAGTGAGTCATCCCAGATCAGATTAGGCATGTCAGGACAGGGCCCCAGGGTGAGGGTCCCATGGGAGGTCCCTTGGGGGAGGCTCTGGGGTGCGAGGTCTGGAGAGGATCCTTGCGGCAGTCCTGATGTGGGGGACTCCATGGGGGGGTCACAGCATGATGGTCCCGTAGGAACCCCGGTAAAATTAGGGATGTGAGATTGTCAGGAGGGAGCCCCAGGGTGGGGGTCCTGGTACAGAGGTCCTGGCGGGTGAGTCTTTGTGCAGGGGCTCAGGGGGGGTCCTCTTTCAGATGCCCCCCCCCTCAAGCCCCCGCAGGCGCCGGGCCAGCTGCAGATCCTTGGGGAACAGGGTGACTCGGCGGGCATGCAGCGAGCACAGGTATGCGTCCTCCAGCAGCCGCACAGCAAAGGCCTCTGCTGCCTGCACCCCAAAACCTAAGAGGGGGTCCCCAAAAACCCCCCAGCACGTCCAAACCCCCACAGCTCCTCCCAGGGGCAGTGACCCCTCAAAACACACCCCCAGGGGGCAGGGACCCTCCAAACACACCCACAGGGGACTGGGGAGGCTGAAATACCCTGTGCTTCTAAGTGTGTGAGGGGGGACCAACACCCAGTGACCACCCCACCCCCCCCCATTTCCTGACAGACCATGGGGACAAGGGAC
Organism: Lichenostomus cassidix; assembly: GCF_008360975.1. Lineage (NCBI taxonomy): Eukaryota > Metazoa > Chordata > Aves > Passeriformes > Meliphagidae > Lichenostomus > Lichenostomus cassidix. The sequence goes on along the minus strand of NW_028148082.1, from coordinate 9,382 downwards.
CCAACCAGCACCCAGAGGTCCTGCAGAGACCCTCTCAACATCCATGGAACCCTGCCTGAGAGCCCATAGACCCCCCACCCATGGAGACCCTCCTAGACTCTCCCCCTCAGGGCCCATCAGACTCCCCCAGCAAACCTCTCAGCCCCACCCAAGCACCAATAGAGACCTTCCTGGACCTCCCCAGCCCTCCAGAGACACCCACAGCACCCCGTGACCCCCCCCAGAGCACCCACAGAACCCCCCCAATCCCCACCAAAAGCTTCCCAGCACCCATGGGGTTCCCCACAGCCCCCCTGGACACCCCCGCATTATCCATTGGACCCCTCCAGCCCCTCTGGGACCCCCTCAACCACGCCTGGGCCCCCCCAACCCCCACCTCCTGCAGCGCCAGCAGGGCCATGTGCTGCCAGCGGTAATCGACCCCCCGGGTGAAGAGCAGGCAGAGCTCCCGCACCTGGGGCAGGGAGGGGATGGGGAGAGGGTCAGATGGCATCATTGGGGTCACAGGGAGTGGGGGAATATCAGGACAACACGGAGGAAATATGGGGAACATGGGGGCACCCTGGGCTGGGGCCACCACCCTGGCAACACCCTGCAAACATCAAGACACTGCCCTGGGAACATCCCAGGTTGTCACCCTGGAGACACTTTGGGGACACCCCAATGACAGAAGCACTGAGGACAGGAACATCCCCTGGGAAGCGGGGATGTAGGAACACCATGATGGGGAAACCCTACAGAAACCCTGGGTCAGGGGCAGGGAGGAAGCATCACTCTGAGAACATCTTGGGGACACCCTCTGGCATGGGAACATGGGGGACACTCTTCTGGGGACACCCTGCATTGGGGGACAGAGACATGGTCCCACCCTGGGAACACGGGGGCACCCCGATGGGCCACGGGGGACAGTGCCACCACAGGAGGAGGCACACAGGGAACACCCAATCCATGCAGCCCCTGAAGGTGGTGGGACACATGGACGCCCAGAAGGATACAGTGACACTGGAGGACACACAAGGATGCTGGGGGAGGACAGGACCACCATGTCATGGGGATGGGGGTATGGGGTGGTCCTGAGGGGCCCCAGAGGGTGACTTGGGGTTCTGGGGGGAAACCTGGGGCTTCTGCAGGTGGTTAGAGGGTCCCGTTGGGTGTTAACGGGGGTCCTGAGTGGGATTTGGGAGGGTGGATTTGGCAGGCTCAAGGGGGTTGTGGGGTCCCAGGGAGTGTTTGGGGGAGGAGGCAGTCTAAGGGGAGGTTGGAGGGCTCCAGGTTGTATTTCAGGGGTCCCAGGGTGGATTTGGGGTTGGATTTGAAGGGGTCCTAGGGATTGAGGGGTCCCAGTGGGTACTTGGGGAAGTCCTGTGGGGAGTTGAAGGGTCCCAGGGTGGATTTGAAAGCTCTAGGGAAGGTTGCAGGGTCCCCAGGGTTGATTTGGGGATCCCAGGAGAGGGGATCCAGACAGATTTGGGAGATCCCAGAGAATGTTGGAGGTCCTGGGGTGGATTTAGGGGCATCCTGGAAGGATTTGGGGGTCCCAAAGTAGATTTTATGGATATCTGAGAGGATTTGGGGGGTCCAAGGGGAATATGGGAGTCCATGGGGGATGCTGGGGAGGTTCTGTGGGGGAAATTGGGGTGTCTGGGGATTTTGGGGTGCAGAGGTGTTCATTTTGGGATGTGGGGGTTCTCACCAGGCGGGCGAAGGGGGCGACGCGCAGCAGCAGGCGGGTGCTGCTCTGGTACTTGCGGATCTCCTGCAGCGCCCGCTGACCCGGACGGCGCCCTGGGGGGGCATTGGATGGACGTCTGTGAGGGCTATAGGGGATCTATAGAGTCTGGGAGGACACAGGGGGCTACTGGGAATCTATAGGGGGCTATAGGGGCCGGGGGGACAGGGGGAAGCTGTGGGGTGTTAAGGGATCTGCGAGTTCTGGGGGGCATGAGGGTCTGAGGGATCTATAGGGGGCTAGAGGGAATGGCCGATATATAGGGGAGCTACAGAGGACAGGGAGTTTGGGGGAGTTATCGGGAACAGGGTGTAGGGGGTTACAGGGGACAGGGAGTGTGGGGTGACTGCAGGTGATGGAGGAGTACAGGGTGTATAGGGCACAGGCTGGGGGCGGCGGAAGGAATCATGGGGTGAGGGTCGATAAGGAAAGCTCTCCAGTGGGGTCCATAGCAGTGGTCTATAAGGGGGCTCGAGGTGGGAGGTCCATCGGTGATGTCTATAAGGGGAGTCCCGCGCCCCGCACTCACTGCGTGCCCGCGGCCGGGGCGATGGCGGAGGGGCGCGCCGTCGGGGGGTGGGCTTGGGGCGGGGCATGGCGAGACCGAGACGCCGCGCGGTTCAAACCTCCCGCCGCGCCGCGCCGCTCGTGACGTCACTTCCTCCCGCATTGCCCCGCGCGCCCATCGGGGAGCGCGACCGCTCTGCGCCGCCAGGCTGCGCGACTCGATGGTACCGCGGCGGCCGCGCTCTCATTACCAGAAATCCGCATGACCCCGCCCCCCCGCGGGCCCCCGGGCACCCCGCGCCGTGCCGCTCCCAGCTCTGTCCCACTTATCGTCCCCGTGTGGTCCCGATACGGTCCCAGTAATCGTACCGCTATGATCCCAGTCACTCCCAGTGTGGTTCCCATTGCTCCCAGTCATCTGCACGGTTCCAGTCACTCCCAGAATGATCCCAGTATGATTCCTGTCCCCCAATATGATCCTAGTGCTTTCCAGTCACTCCCAGTGTGAGTCCCGTATGATCACAACCACTCCCAGTACGATTCCAGTCACACCTCCAATGGTCCCAGTCAATTCCTTTTACTACTAGAACGATCCGACTAGGATCCCAGTCACTCCAAGTATGGTACCAGTTGCCCCCAGTGTGGTTCCAGACACTCACACAGTATGAACCTGTGGCTAGCACAGTTTTTCCCATGGGAAGTTTTCTTGTGTTTTTGTAAATAAAGATAAAGTTTGGATGTTTTGGAACAGTGTCCCAGAACTTGGACAGTGCAGGCCTGGCCAATCAGGCCTGGGGGAAAGCTTCTGACTGACCAATCTGGGTGACTTTTGAGAACTCTATAAATGTGATGAAATCAAAACAATAAAGGTCATTCCTTCTTGCCGCTGAGAACCGATGCATTCATTACTCTGCTAGCTGCTCAACAGCGACATCTGGTGACCACCGACGTGTACTGCGTTCGATTGCAGGTACGCGGCAGTCTTGCCCCCGGGCCCGACCCCCACCCCGCCTGCCCTGAGGCATGGCTGATTCTGATGCGGACATGGACCCCCCCATTCCTGCCGATGGGCTCTTGCGGGCCTTTTTGGAGGTCTCTGAGGATGACCCTGCGTCCGATCAGTCGCCGCGGGTCGCTCGGGCCTTGTTGGAATGGGTCGCGGGCCACGTGTCCCGGGCCGTTTGGGATGTGGCGCTGGACTGTGATTTTTGGTTTGTGGTCGGCCGCGCTTTGGTCATGGAGTGGATGCGGGGTGATCGTTCTACGGTCCGCTTCCATGAGGTTTGGAGAGACATTTGGGACGCGTTGGAAGGGCAGGCGTTCTATGACTCGCAGCTCTCGGCTTGCGCGGGCGTGGAGCCCCTGCTCTCGGCCGTGGGGCGGTGTGTGAAGGACGCGCCGACCCAGACGGATTCTGACGTCCCGTCCCTGGCGGCGGATGCGGCCGCGAGGCCTCAGTTTGTTTCTCCAGCTGATCTACCGAAGCGCACTTATGTCCACCCGACGGAGCAGCTGGCCGGGTTCCGGGGGGATGGTGGATCGCGGGCCGGCTCTGACACGGCCGCCGCGCAGGTCCCCCCGCCTCTGCCGCCGCGATGTGCGCAGCTTCAGAACACCCCCCCTCCCCTGCGGAATGGCGCCGGGCTGCCCCTCCCCCATGGGCAGCCGGGATGTGCGGCGGGGGCTGGTAGGGTGGGGGTGGGGAGTGCTGCGGAGGGCCGGGAGTCCCGGCTGCTCGCCTTGGCTGCGGGCCAGCCGCTTGCGGCTGCGGAGGTTCCGGCTCCGGATTTGCCGGTGGTCTCGGCCGGCGCGGGGGTTTCCGCGCGGGCGGCGGCCGGCTCGGGAGAGGCCGGCGTTTTGCCGAGCCCGCCCGGCGCGCCGGCGGCGCAGCCCCGGGCCGCGGTGGCCGCGGGTGCGGCCGGTCCCGTGGCGTCGGGGTCGTGTGAGCAGGCGCCGGCTCAGCCGCCGGCTGCGGCCGGGGCCCGGCAGTCGGGGTCACTCCCCGGGGCGGTCGTGGGGCCGGAGGGGAAGCCGCCGGCGAGCGGTGCTTCCGCCGCGGGGGCTTTGATTGGCGCTCCCGCGGGTGCGGGGCCGACCCGGCTTCCCTGCGGCTCGGCGGACGTCGCGTCCGTGCCGGGCGCGATGGTTTTTCCTCCGCTTTCGTTTTTCCATGATTTGCTGGCCGAAGTGGCTGAGATTCGGCAGCGGATGGAGGTCTGTTCGTGCAGGCCCCACGGTCCGTGTGGGGCTGCCCAGGGAGTCCGTCCCCCGGGTTTCCGAGTGGGGTCTGGACTTCCTGGCGGCCCGACGGCCGGCTTGGTGCCAGCGGCAAGGGGCTGCTTTGGCCCCGGGCGGGTGCCGGTTCCCCTGTCGGGTTCTGTGGCAAGTGAGGCCCTGGCGCAGCGTGCTGGCGCTGTGCCGGCGGGCGTGGCCGGCGCGCCCGTCGTCGTGCCAGTGGCGCCGCCGTCTTCCTGCCCCTTCCCCGTCCTGGTCACCGCGCAGTTTCTTGGCGGGGACGCTGCCTCCGGCCGCTCGCCGTCCTTTGTGATGGGGAGTGCTGATTGCAAGCCCTGCTCCGACGACTCGGACGGTGATGAGGAGAGTTTTCTTCCTCCTGGGCGGAGGCTCGCGCGGGCGACGAGAAAGAAAGGGCATTGGGCTCTGTCGAACCCCTGGAGACGCCGTAACGGCATGGGGGTTTTTCGCCCGCGCGACCCCCTGCAGTTCTGGGAATCGGTGAAGCAGGGTGCACTGGAGGCTGGGGACTGGGAACTTCTAGAGAAGATTGGATTCCCCAAACAGAAGGAGGGGTGCGAATCTGCTGTGGCAGGTTCGGATGGTGATGGCTTCCCTCAGGGGTTCGCTCAGGCTTTTCCAGTGTATGTGCCTGGCCCAGATGCTATGGACACAAGGAACAGCCATTCCACCATCGCCTGGCGCGTGACAAATGACCTGGCGACCAAGGTCGCGACATTCGGGGTGTCTTCTCCGGCAGTGATGCAAGTTCTTAGAATGATAAATAGTGATTTGCTTGCTCCATTTGATATTATGTATCTGGCTCAGGTGCTGTTTCACCCCGTACAATACAGTGCCTTTGAAGACAATTGGAAAGCGCTGGTCGAGGATCAGCTGCGGAAAAATGTGTCTTTGCCTGCCGAGGACCCTAGGCGCATGGTTGGGGTTGATGTCCTCATGGGTAAGGGACCTTTCTCCAACCCCAACGTTCAAGCTGCCTGGGATCCTTGGATCCTGGAGCAAGCCCAACAGCTCGGTATGGGAGCCATTTTGAAAACAATTGAGGTAGTTGCCCCACAAACACGGTATACGCAGATACGGCAGGGGCAATCTGAACTTTACATGTCATTTCTTGAGAAGCTGGCAGCAGCCTTGGAAAAGCAGGTTGATGATCCGTCCACGAGACAGATCTTGATGAAACACTTAGCAAGGGACAATGCCAATGACGAATGTAGAAGGATCATCAATACCCTACCGGGGGATCCTTCTGTGCAGGAGATGATGCGAGCTTGTGCCAGGGTGCAGTCCGAAAATCAGGGAAAAGTTGCCTTGGCTGCATTTTTGTCCTCAGATCAGGGACCCGCTGATCAGGATAAAAAACAGCCCAAATCTGGGAACAAACGGAAACGGGTCAAATCTAAACAGAAAGATAATTCCGGGAAGAAGGGAAATTCAGGGACCGAGACTCCTCAGTGCAAGAGGTGTGGTAGGCCAGGTCACACTTCAGACTACTGCAGGTCACAGTACCATGTAGATGGTCGACCCCTGTCGGGAAACGTGATGAGGGGTGCAAAGAGGGGGATTTGCCCCCCATCACAGCAGTTCCCCCAGAACAAGGTGATGGCCCAGGCTTACCCGGTCAATGTGGAGGAGGCACCAAAGGCTCAGCCCGAGTCAACGCCTACACCGCAGCAACAGTCGTCTTAGACTCTGACGATGCCCACAGGGTTCCCTTGGAGGTGGATGGTTCCCTGGATCAGGGAACCAGTGCACTGCTTATGGCAGGGCCTGAGGCCACTAACCAAGGAATCCTGGTTCTTCCAGAGTTCATAGATTCTGGTTTCAAGGGCCAAATTCATGCTACGGTTTCCACTCCTGATCCTCCTGTCACCATTCCTGCACACACTTGTCTTGCTCACTTGTTGCCTTGTGAGTCTCCTGTTTCCAGGGTAGACCAGCAAGTTGGCGGAGGTGACGGCACTGAACTGCCAGGACTTCCGCAGGTCTACTGGGCTGCATCTATCTCCAATGAGTCGCCACAGATGACATGTACCCTCATCATGCCGAAAGCACGTCCACCTCGAGTTCGAGTCCGAGGTTTGATCGATACAGGTGCTGATGCAACGATCCTTTCCGCCGCTTCGTGGCCTCCTACGTGGCCTTTGTGCCCAGTGGGACTGAATATCGCGGGGTTGGGGGGAACAACGCAGAGTCGATTGAGTAAGCGACCTGTGTTGGTGAAGGATCCAGAGGGACACACGGCCTCCATTCGGCCTTATGTCACTCCAGCTCCAGTGAACCTCTGGGGACGGGACGTGTTGGCAGCTTGGGGGGTGCGGATCACAACAAATTTTTGATAGGGGTCACTGTGTGCAAGGGCGCACCATATTCCACGCTGTCTTTACGATGGCTGACAAAAACACCAATATGGGAACCACAGTGGCCCTTGCCGAAAGACAAATTAGTCGCCCTTTGTCAGCTGGTTCAGGAGCAACTGAAACAGGGACACATAGAACCTTCTACCAGTCCCTGGAACACCCCAGTTTTTGTGATTAAGAAAAAATCGGGGAAATGGAGACTGTTGCAAGATCTCCGGAAAGTCAATGCAGTGATGGAAAGTATGGGGAGTTTACAGCCTGGCATGCCTTCACCCACGATGATTCCCACTGAGTGGGAAATTTTGATCGTTGATTTGAAGGATTGCTTTTTTACAATCCCTTTGCACCCCAATGACAGACCAAAATTTGCTTTTACTGTGCCTGCAATTAACAATGCGGAGCCTGTAAAGCGGTTTCAATGGAAAGTGTTACCTCAGGGCATGAAAAATAGCCCAACTATCTGTCAATGGTATGTCGCGCAGGCCTTATCTGGAATTCGTGAGCAGTTTCCTGAGGCACTCTGCTACCATTATATGGATGATATCCTGGTGGCAGCAGCCACCCAGGATGAGTTGCGGAGGTTACAGCCTCGACTGCTCGATGCCTTGCATTCCTATGGGTTGCAAGTTGCTCCGGAAAAGGTTCAACAACAGCCTCCTTGGAAATATTTGGGAGTCAAATTTTTGGATCGAACCATACAGCATCAAGAGGTGCAGTTCTCAGACACTATTAAGACTTTGAATGATGCCCAAAAATTGCTAGGCATCATCAACTGGTTACGCCCATATTTGGGACTGACCAACGCACAACTTTCCCCACTTTTTAATATTTTGAAGGGGGACTCTGACCTAAACTCACCTCGACAATTGACTCCCGAGGCGCGACGAGTGCTGAACGAAGTGCAGCAAGCTGTTTCCGCTCATCAGGTTTATCGAGTGGATCCCTCTACTGATATCACTGTTTTCATTACTGCTCCAGACCTCCAACCTACGGGTATCATTGGCCAGTGGAACAAACAATGGGATGATCCTTTGCACATCCTGGAATGGGTCTTTTTGCCCCATCAGCCAAAAAAGACAGCACCCACATTGTTCGAATTGATAGCCTGCCTGATAATTAAATGCTGTTATCGGTGTTTACAATTGATGGCAGCTGATCCCGCAACGATTGTTGTCCCAGTACCACGGGACAATTTTGAATGGAGTCTTGCTAATAGCGCTCCTTTGCAAAGTGCACTGCAAAATTTCTCAGGGCAGATTGCTTATCATCTGCCCAGTCACAAATTGCTGCAGTTGGCAAATTCGGTCAATCTCATGTTGTGGCCAAAGAACAGCCGGGTGCCGGTCCATGGACCCACCGTCTTTACGGACGGTTCTGGGAGAACAGGAAAGGCCATTGTTACCTGGAAGGAAGGATCTGAGTGGCAGGTGCTGAAAGGCCACGAGACAGGCTCTGCTCAACTGGTTGAATTGAAGGCAGTTGCCATGGCTTTTCAGCGGTTCTCTCAGGTGCCTTTGAATTTGGTCACCGACTCTGCTTATGTAGCAGACATAACCAAACGTTTGGATTGCTCACTTCTAAAAGAAGTCAATAACGCGACTCTGTTTTCGCTATTGCGAACCCTGTGGAAGGCGATTCAGGCTCGAGTGCATCCATATTATATTCTGCACCTTCGAAGCCACACCAATTTACCAGGCTTTTTAACAGAAGGCAATGCCAGGGCTGACATGTTAGCCAACCCTGCATGGGTGGCACCTCAGCCTGACAAAATTGCACAAGCCAAGGCATCGCACAATTTCTTTCATCAGAGTGCACATACCCTGCAGAAGCAGTTTCAATTGACGCCAACTGAGGCTCGTGACATTGTCAGTGCTTGTGCTGACTGCCACGGACTCGCTGCACCTCTGCCATCGGGGGTGAACCCCAGAGGTCTAAAGGCCTTGCAGCTGTGGCAGACGGATGTGACACACATTCCAGAATTTGGCCGAGTCAAGTATGTGCATGTGTCTATTGACACTTTCTCCTCAGCTATGTGGGCGACTGCCCATACTGGAGAAAAAAGTCGCGATGCCATTGCCCATTGGAAATTAGCCTTCTCAGTCCTGGGGGTGCCAGCCACTGTGAAAACCGACAATGGTCCTGCCTACGCCTCGCAGAAGACGCGGCAGTTTTTGCACCTATGGGGTGTAGACCATACGTTCGGTATTCCGCATTCTCCTACTGGCCAAGCCATTGTGGAACGCGCTCATGGTACTCTGAAGCGTGTCTTGGAAAGGCAAATAGGGGGAATGCATGGGGAAACACCACAGAGTCGATTGGAGAAAGCTTTGTACACAATCAATCATCTCACGGTGCCACCAAACTCGAATAATCCTGTGATTTTGAACCACTTTCTCTCATTGCAGTCATCAGGCGAGTTGCGTTTGCCCCGGGCGAAGGTATGGGTACGGAACCTACTTACTAACACCTGGGAAGGCCCTCATGAGCTTATTGCTTGGGGTCGAGGGTATGCTTGCGTCTCCACAGATACTGG
>NW_028148081.1:0-14602 GCF_008360975.1 Lichenostomus cassidix | reverse complement strand
TAGTTGAAGTTAAATAATAATGCCAGCTACTTTCAAATATTTCACGTTACCTTGTGTAGTTATCTGCAAAAACTGTATCATTTTAAAACACTTTCCTAATTGATATCAATGGAAGCTTGTTTAAAAAATGTTCTAGAGAAACCCTCCCAGTTAAGGCCTGGGCTCTGGCCAAGCCCTAGCCGTAACTGGTTGGGAAATATGCCATCAGTCCCAGTTGTTTCTGCACTAAAAATGTGATCGAGTCACCTTGACTCGCTAATTTGGACTTGTGAAAGCTGAACCCTCTTCCAGGTAAACTTGGAATCCTTGCCTGGAAAAGGTTCTCCAAGCCCTACCTGTGAAATGAAGTTCCCCAGCAATTGCAGTCCCTAAGTGATAGCAAAGTAGTTAAGCAATTAATGATGTATTTTCTTAAGTAAGCTTATTGTTTCATTCCATGTATTGTTATACCTTTGTGTCATTCTCACCTTCTTATAATAAGAAACACACCTTGCCAAAATCAAAAAGGGGGGGGATATAAACTCTCGCAACTAGACAATGCAATATTTGTGCAAAAAATTTTTTGTGTGTGTAAATATGTAATTTCGCTTTTTAGAACAATTATTGTTAGCATATTGACAATTCTAAGTATGTTATTAATAGAGCTACAATAGATTTTCTTCTATTAGCCCAAGACATAGCTACGAAAAGTTTGAAGAAATGTGCTGCATGAACCTTTGTGACCACTCAAAGTCCATTTCACCGACAACTTGCTAGACTGCAACATCTATCAAGACAGCTACGAGTAGTCAATGGCCTTAGACTTGCCAGGTAGCTGAAAAGTTTAGGAATCACTAAGTAGTCCAAAAACCTAATCCAAGCAACTGTATTAATTTTAATTGTAGTTTTGCTATTTTTAAAAATTTTGCAATGCATAGTGCAATGCTTACAGCGTATACTAGTAAAAACAGTCAACCAGACCTAGCTTGTGCAAAAAAGAAAAACGGGTGAATTGTTGGAACCTAGTTCACAGAACGAAGCCATATGAGTATGTTTCTTAAGCTTAATTCAACCATGTGAGCGGCTCTAAGGTGCCTTTCCCGAGAGACAGCAGAGTGTAAAGAGCCAAGAAATGTGAGCATTATAAAAGAATATAAACAAGATAAAGCAGTTACCCAGACAGAACCTTAGCTAATGCTTAGAGTGCATGGTAGAAAGCCTCAACCAATTAGCAGAGTGGACTGGACACGTGAACAGTGCTTTTTGTATATAATAATGCTTCCTTCCAAAAATAAAGTGACATGACACCGACATTTCTATGAAGATGTGTTAATAGTTGGGCGACCCCCAACTCCTCTGCATTTGTCCAGGTGGCTACAGAGAATCAGGAGGACGTGGAAGCCACCAGCCAGGTGTATTCACAGTGTTGGTAACTGGGAGTGAGGGTCACCAGGGCTCTTCCCAGTGTGGGTCCTCTGATGGGCATGAAGTTGGAGCAGCACATGAAGCTCTTCCTGCACTCGGGGCACTTGCAGGGCTTCCCTTACTGGTGGCTCCGTTGGTGTTTGGTCAGGTTACAGCTCTGGGTGAAGATCTTCCCGCACTCAGGGCACTAATAGGGTCTCTCTCCAGTGTGGATGCGCTGGTGCCTGATGAGGTGGGAGTTCTGTTTGAAGCCCTTCTTGCAGTCAGGGCAGCAGAAGGGCCTCTCATCTCTGTGAATCACCTGGTGCTGGAGGAGATCTGAGCTGGTTGGAAACCTCTTCCCAAACTAAGGGCACTCGAAGGGTCTCTCCCCAGTGTGGATCCTCTTGTGACGGATCAGGCTGGAGCGCTGGGTGAAGCTCTTCCCACATTCCCCACACTCATAGGGATTCTCCCTGGTGTGGATGCGCCGGTGCCTGATGAGATGGGATTTGTACTGGAAGCCCTTCCTGCACTCAGGGCAGTGGAAGGGCCACTCGTCTCTGTGAGTAAGCTGATGCTTGAGGAGTTCTGAGCTGGTTGGAAATCTCTTCCCACACTTGGGGCACTCGTACGGCCTCTCCCTGGTGTGAATCCTCTGGTGGATGATCAGGTTGGAGCTCTGTTTGAAGCTCTTCCCACATTCTTTACACTCGTAGGGTCTCTCCCCAGTGTGGATGCGCAGGTGGGTGATGAGGTGGGTGTTGTGTCTGAAGCCCTTCCTGCACTCAGGGCAGCGGAAAGGCCTCTCGTCTGTGTGAATCACCTGGTGCTTGAGGAGACTGGAGCTGGTCTGAAACCTCTTCCTGCACTCAGAACACTCGTAGGGTCTCTCCCCTGTGTGGAACCTCTGGTGGATGATGAGGTGGGAGTTGTGTTTGAAGCCCTTCTTGCAGTCAGGGCACCGGAAGGGCCACTCATCTGTATGAACTGGCTGGTGCTGGAGGAGATCTGAGCTGGTCAGAAACCTCCTCCCACATGCAGGGCACTCGTAGGGTCTCTCCCCAGTGTGGATCCTCTTGTGGACAACCAGGCTGGAGCTCTGGCAGAAGCTCTTCCCACATTCCCCACACTCATAGGGTCTCTCCCCAGTGTGGATGCGCCGGTGGGTGACGAGGGTGGAGTTGTGCTTGAAGCCCTTCCTGCACTCAGGGCAGCGGAAGGGCCTCTCATCTGTGTGAATCACCTGGTGCGTGAGGAGATCTGAGCTGGTCAGAAACCTCTTCCCACACTCAGAACACTCATAGGGTCTTTCCCCACTGTGTATCCTCTGGTGGACAATCAGCTTGTAGCTCTGGCGGAAGCTCTTCCCACATTCCTCACACTCATAAGGTCTCTCCCCAGTGTGGATTCTCTGGTGGCAGATCAGGTTGGATCTCCAGCTGAAGCTCTTCCCACACTCCAAGCACTTGTGGGGCTTCTCCCCATCATGAAGCTGCTCAGGAACCTGCAGTTCTGAACGCTGATTAAGGCTCTGATTGCCTTCCCGGCTCAGGGAGGGTCTTTGCTCCTCAGAGCACCCTGGGCTGGGTTTGCAGCCCCTCCTCGTGCAGCATCTCTGGGCCTTTTCCTCCCTCTCCAATTCCTGTGTCATGGAGCTGCTCAAAACAGCCTCTTCCACGAGGTTCTGCTGCAAGGATTTGTCCTCTCTGGTCTCCACCCTTAGCTCACTGCCTGGGGGAGGAAGGACAAGGAGAGGATTTGGAATTTGCCTCCATGCCACAGGGAAGGGGAAGGAGATCCCCCCAGTCCATCCCCCAACAGCAGCAGGGCTGTCCTGCAGCCAGGGGCAATGCTGGGCTGGGAGATGGAGGAGAAGAGAGGGGGAAAGGGGCAGTGACTACCTCCTCACCTGCCTGGGGGTCCTGGGGCATCTTCCTCTTCCCCGCAGCTTCCTCCTCCATCCAGCCAAGGTTTGGGAATAGGAAATCCTGGTTTGGAGAAAAACAAGGAGTGACTACCTTGGGTTTGAAGGTCACCCTGTCCAATTCATCTCTAGAAGTCACCGGGGCTTTGGGGTTCATAAAATCCTCCAGAGCACCAGGATTCAGCCCCAAAAAACACTCTCCCAGCAGTTCTCCCTCTCTGGCCTCTCCACTCTGGGGTTCTGGATTTCCCCCTGTCAGGGCTGGAGGGGTCCCATGTCTACTGGGGGTTCCCCTCTCCAGCATCCCCACTCTCCCCAGATTGATTGAGGTCCCAGGAATCCCAGGGCTTCCCCCTCTCCAAGTTCCCCACTTTGGGCTTCTGGGGGTCTGCTCTCTCTGGGGTCCTTGCTTAGGGGAGTCAATGGGTTTGGGGGTCCCAGGGATCCCCTCTCCCCTGTTCTCTCACCACGCTGCCAGGGGTTCCCCAGCTCTGCCATTGCCCCTCTCCATTCTCCCCTCCCATGGCTCTCCCAGGACTCCCCAAAACCAGTGTCCCCCACCCCCCACTGGGTCCCACATGGGCCCCACGTGACCCCAGGCAGAGCCCAACCCCCACCATGGTGGGGATCCACATCCCCCCACCCCCCACCGGGGCTCTGCCAGCACCGCCATGGGAACCCCCAAAAACACCTCCTGGGGACACCCCAATGTCCCCCCGAGGGGCATTTGCATCACCTGACTGGGGCTTACTGGGACCATGTGGGGAGGAAACTGGGGACACATTGGGAGAAACTGGGATCATACTGGGAGTAACTGGGACCATACTTTGGGCAATTGACTGAAACTGGGGTCATGCTGGAGGCAACTGGGAATAAGTGGGAAAGACTGGGATCATTCTGAGGGAACTAGAACCTTACTGGGGCAGCTGGGAGTGCCTGGGAATGACTAGGAGCATGCTGAGGGCAACTGGGATATACTGGGAATGTCTGTAACCATACTGGGCTGACTGGAACCACACTGGGAACAGCTGGGACCATGCTGGGGGCTAACTGGGAGCAAGTGAGATTGTCTGGGGCCACCCTGGGCAGGACTGGGACTACAGCAGGAGCCAATGGGGGCAAGTGGGATCATACTTGGAGGAACTGGGAACAACTGGAACTATGCTGGGGGCAACTGGGATCATACTGGGATCAGAGTGGGAGCAGCTGCGCCCATGCTGGGAGAGACTGGAATTATACTGGGATTGAGTGGGAGTGGCTGTGGGCAACTGGAATGATGCTGAAAGCAACTGTTAGGAAGAGGGAATGACTGGCAGCATGCTGAGGGCAATTGGGATATACTGGGAGAAACAGGGAGACACAGGGATCATACTGGAAGCTACAGGGCTCATGCTGGCATTGACAGGGAGCAACTGGGATCACACTGGGGCCACTGGCATCATACTGGGAGGAACTGGGATCATACTGGGATTACAGTGGGTGTCAATGGACTCTGACTGGGGCTTACTGGGAGATACTAGGCCCATGCTGGGAGCCAACTGGGGATACACTGGGAGCAACTGGGAATGACAGGGTGCATGCTGGTGACAACTGGGATCTACTGGCAGTGACTGGGACAATCCTGGGGGCAACTGAACCATGCTGAGGTAACTGGGAGTGCCTGAGAATGACTATGAGAATGTTCAGGGCAACTGGGATATACTGGGAGTGCCTGAGGCCATGCAGGTGGTGACTGGGACCATACTGGGAAAGACTGGGAATGTGCTGGGGGGAACTGGGACCATACTGGGGGCAAGTGGGAGTGACTGGGGCCCTGCTGGCAGAGACTGGCATCATCCTGGACTCATATTGGGATTGTACTGGGAGTGACTGGGACTATGCTAGGGGCAACTGGGAGAACTGGGAACACACTGGGCAGAAGACGGAGGAACTGGGAGCAACTGGGACAATGCTGGGGGCAAATTGCACCATAATAGGGAATGACTGGGAGTGACTGGGTTCATACTGGGAGCAACAGGGATCCTACAGGGAGTGAGGGGAAGTGATCAGGGTCAGACTGGGATAGACTGGGCTCATACTGGGAGTGAGAAGGAAACTGGAACCACACGGGGGGGGGGTGGGCGGGGGGGCTGGGGGGGCAACTAGGCTCATACTGGGAGTAGCCACTTGCAGGACCCGGGAGCCCTGAGCCCCTTTCCCGGCCATCCTGCCCCCAAGCCACCAGACTCCCCCACCAGGGCTCCCAGCAATCCCAGGCATTGCCCCTCGCCGATTCCCCGCTCCGGGCTGCTGGCGCTCTCCTCTCCCTGCGCTTCTGCTTAGACAAGCCGCGGCTCCCGGAGCTCCCCAAAAGCCGCTGTCCCCCCCTCCCCCGCCGGTCACCCTCTGGCCCCGGGCAGAGCTTGGAGGGCCCGGGCAGAGCCCAACCCCCACCGCGGGGGGACCCGCATCCCCCTGCCCCCCATCGGGGCTCTGCCCGCACCGCCACCGGGACCCCCAAAAACACCTCCCGGGGAACCCCTCATGTCCCCCCGAGGGGCATCTGCGGCTTGGCTTTGGAGTCCCGAAAACTCCAAACATCCCCAAAAACCCCAAACGCAGGGACCCCCGGGATATTTGGGGCGAGCTCCCCCTCCCCGCTCACCTGCGGGATGGGGGCGGCGATGCTCCAGGGGGGCTGCGAATTCAGGCAGACCAAACCGCGCGGCTCCTCACCGATCCTCCTTTGGCCCTCCTCTTCCTCTTCCTCCCGCTCCTCCCGCTCTGTCTCTCCTCCTCCTTCCCCGCCCTAATCCCACCTCCTTCTCCTCCTTGCCCCAATCCCTTCTCCCTCTCCTCCTCCTCCCTGCTCCTCCTCCGCCGTTGGCGAGTCGCTCGCAGGCCGCGGGAGGAGCGGGGATGCAGCCGGGACAGCTCGGCATGGGCAGCGCGGGGCTCTCGGCTGCTCCCAGCCCAGCGCTGGGGACAGGGGGAGCCCGGCCTGGGGAAAAGGAGAGGGAAACAGGGAAAACTGGGGGCTGCAGATCCAAAGTGGCCTTGCTGGGGAGCCTGGGCAGGGAGTTGCAGCCCTTGGGGCTCCTGGGGGGAGCCTGGAGATGCGGGAGGGGGGAACGCAGAGAGGGGTGGGGGATCCCAGCAGTGCAGCACTGGAGTGACTGGGATCATACTGGGATCATACTGGGATCGTACTGGGATCGTACTGGGATCATACTGGGCTGTACTGGGATTATACTGGCAATGACTGGGCTTTACTGGGGCACCTGGAACCTTCCTGGGGTGTCTGGGAGTGACTGGGCATGACTAGGAGCATGCTGAGGGCAACTGGGATATACTGGGAGTGTCTGTAACCATACTGGGCTGACTGGAACCACACTGGGAACAACCAGGACCATGCTGGGCAGAACTGGGACCACACTGGGAGCAACTGGGGGCAAATGGGAGTGACTGTGTCTACACTGGGGACAAGTTGGCCTAACTGGGACCATGCTGGGATGGACTGGGATGTTACCAGGGGACACTGGGTGTAATTGGGATCAGACTGGGAGGAACAAGGAACAACTGGAACTATGCTGGGGGCAACTGGGATCCTGTGGGGATGAGAGTGGGAGCAGCTGGACCCATGCTGGGGGAGACTGGGATCACACTGAGGGTGACTGGGATCATACTGGGATTGACTGGAACCATAGTGCAGGTGAACGGGAGCAGCTGGAACCACAGCTGAGTCAACTGGGAGCAACTGGAGCCATGCTGGGATCATTCTGGGAGTAACTGGGAATGACTGGGATTATACTAGGGGCAGCTGGGAGAACTGGGAACACACTGGGTAGAAGTGGGAGGAGCTGGGGCAACTGGGATTGTACTGGGGACAAATTGCATCATAATAGGGAATGACTGGGAATGGGTTCATACTGGGAGCAACAGGGATCGTAGAGAGAGTGAGGGGAAGTGACCAGGGTCATACTGGGAGTGCCTGGGAGTGCCTGGGCTCATCTTGGCTCCTACTGAGGTCCAGGGGGATCCCATTCCGTTCCTAGAGGGTGCCAGGGGGTCCCAGCGTGCTCCCAAAGGGGATCCTGGGAATTCCCAGGGATTCCATTTTCCCCCTGTTGCTCCCTCAGGCACTGTCGTGTCTCCCAACCTGCAGCTCCAGGATCTGCCCCTTCTCACAGCCCTGAGACCCTCCCTGTTTCCTGACCCTGGCAGCCCCTGGAGCCCCATTGCTGCCTGTCCCAGTCCCCAAAGCCTCCTTTCCTCAGCCCCAGGGACTGCCTGAACCCTCCTTCCTGGAGGTTCCCTTTGTGCCACCTGTAAGCCCAGCATTGCATGGGAGTTTGGGAGGAGACACAGGTGACCAAAAGTGACCCCAGGGATATCGCAGAGCACAGGACATCAGGCTCAGTGTATAAAGTGGGGGAACAAGAAGGAGGGCCGCACAGCAGAGCTCCCTGCTCCAGCTGGCAGGGCCTCAGCGCCCGCCCTGTGCCCTCCCGCCCCGATGGCCGCGCTAGGCCTTGCTTGCTGCCCTGATGGTGGCACTGCTGGCCCCCAGTGTTCTCCAAGGGCTTCTCCGGGGCACCTTCCTGCGGCCTGTCAGTCCCTGCACCACCAGAGACCTGCAGGGGCAGGGGCTGTTTACAAGGGCCTGCAGGGACAGCACCAGGGCCAGTGGCCTCCCACTGACACAGGGCGGGCTGAGGCCGCAGGTGTGGCACAAACTGTGGGCTCTGAGGCTGCTGAGGCCCTGGCCCACGCTGCCCACAGAAGCTGTGGCTGCCCCTGGATCCCTGGCAGTGCTCCAGGCCAGGCTGCATGGGCCTTGGAGCAGCCTGGCAGAGTGGAAGGTGTCCCTGCCCACGGCAGCAGCCTTGGAACAAGAGGATTTTGAAGGACCCTTCCAAGCCAAGGCATTCTGTGATTCTGTGATCACAGGGGTTGGGGCAGCTGGGCTTAGATTGTGATTAGAACCAGTTCAGCACTGCAAGTTTGGTTGAGTTCAAGGAGACTGTTGACGAGCCCAGATTGACAACTTGTGAGATTTACCAATATAGAGGTCTGGCTGAGATCAATAAAAGCTTGCACTATCCAGATTCTGCAATATTGTAGTTTATTGAAGCAATGTGTTCCAACAGATAGTGACACTATATATGGCTTTACTTGTATATAAAAATAGTATTATAGAGGGAGTATATTATATATATGTTATCTATATAATAAATAGATCTACTTTTTGAAGATCTTTCCAGACCTAAATGCACTAAGAGTGTTACTGTGTCACAACAGATAATGACAACACTAAATATGTGCTCTATTGTTATTGTTTAATCATAATTTAAAATCGTCATAGTAATACAGAATTAATATATAATCATAATTTAAAATCTTCAAATATTTATAATTATTATTTCTCATTATGTAATAATTTCAGATTTCTTACTTTTGATATTATTTAGTATATGGTTTTGTTTTCTTGTCTTTTAATATTATATATGACAACTAATGAACCATGTAATATATAATATGTATGAATTAGATATATTTATCAAGGAAATAAAAGTCTAGATACTTCTATATACAAGATTTCAGGTCAGCTCCAACACAGTTGGTACAATGCTGACCTAAAGATGTCGCTTCTGGGGACAGGGAGAGACACAGTCCATTGTCTGATCCCAGGCCAGCAGAGCTAGTTTTTCCTCTCAGTCATTTCTTCCCTGATTTTTTGTCTTTTTCTGCCCCACGTTCCCACTTCCTTCATACTGTAACTTTAGGTCCTTCCCATAGGGCTGGAACAATTGCATGTTACAGGTGGGGTTTGGTGGCTTTGGCCATGCGTGTAAGGCATGTGCTCTCTTCATCTGCATTCTTAGGAGTGGGAAAGTTTGTATGCAAGTAGGGCTTAATGCAGATCTGGGTGACTTGTTTTGGAAAATTAAATGATACCAGGAGGTAGAATAAACACTCCCGTGGTCCCCCAGCTGCTGAGGCAGCAGGAGAGGCTGTGGGACCTTTGCCAGAGTCTTTGCATTCATCCTCCTCTCCTTTAAGGAGCAGATTTGTACAATGAGCTGCTTCTCTGCCGCCAGCTGTGAGCATCTCAAGCACAGCTCTGTGCAGGAGAACCTCTTCCAAGGTGTCAAGGCTTAAGGATTTCCAGGAGACGATGTTGCAGATCCAGGTACTGACTTATCACCTGGGAATGGGCAACCGGATCCACGGCCATACGATGGAAGAGATTGAGTGTCTCAGTCGTTTGGACATCTGGGGGCAAAGTGATCTCCTCAGGAAGCCTCTGGTTGCCCACAATAAAGTGGTTCAGACGTTTGTCTTCCAGGCTTAAGCGCAGGCTGTTGTTGATATCCACAATTCGCCTCAGGAAATGTCTCATTTGCCACTGTGACACCGGTACAGCGTTCAGGAGGTGCATGACAATGGTCTTCATGGTGTAGCTGGAAAAGCCTAGGCCCTGCCGAAGACAGGTGAAGAACTGCAGGTACTTGAGGTGCAAGCTGTAAGGGAGAGCCTGCCTGGCAATGTGCCTGAAGAACTTCATCTCTGCCACGGCGAAGGTCTCGAGCCACCTTGTTCTTGGGGTGAGGGGCTTTCTAGACTCGCTGCTAACAAAGACGTCTGAGTCGCCTCGCTGCACCCCAAAGAGCATCTCAATCCTGAAGCTTTTTCTGCCGTTGGTCACCTTGAACTGGCAGGAGCGTCTGGAGGGCAGCAGCACTAGACGCCAGTTGTGTGACTGAGGCAAAGCTGGCCAGATGGCTCTCAGCAGTTGGTAGAACCAGAGGCCTGTTTTCTGCACATCAAGGTAGGAGCCGGTGCACAGGGTGCGAAGGAGGCTGGGATCCTGATTCCTCCTCAGCTCCTCCTCAGGGTGGTGCAGGAAGCACAGCATGTTGTCAGCCTGCTGCTCCCTTGTGCAGGTGCACTCCAGCTCCACGCGGACATGGAAGCTCCTGCCGGGCCTCCACATTGCATTGGCCAACTCCAGGTGGAAGGAGTGCCCTTGGGGAGGAGTCATGGGTACGAGAAAGCGATACACAACATCCTCCTCTCGGGCAGTCCAACCTTCAAAGGCATTGCCCACCTGGATGGCTCGTTGCAGCACCGGGTAGAAACTGTTTGACAAGACGCGTCCAGAGAAATTGATGAATCTGTCCATCAGGTCAGTTGTCCACATGCAGCCTGTCTCCAGGTCCTGTACAGGCCACTGGATGCGCCACAATAGCCTCCATCCTATGAACACGTGAATAACATCGTGTACTACATTTGCATCTACCATTCCGAATGCATTTCCACCATCATTTTCTTCTTCATGCTCCTGTCTCCTCAGGCTCCTTTCCCTCCAGAAAAACCATAAGACCAAGAGAGAGACCAAGATGACAGGAAATGGCCAGAGCTGCCAGTACTGCAAGGCAGACCCCAGCAGGTCTCCCCAGGCCCAGCCACTCTGCTCCAGGAGTCTGAGCTGCTCCAACTCTTGCTCCAGCCGAATCCTCTCCTCTTCCAGGTGCTTTGCACGCAATTCCACGTGCAGTCGCAGTGTCTCCACATCCATAGCACCATCCATGGGCTGTGGGTACTGAAGAAGGCTATGCAAAGCAAGGACCAGGAATATCCAGGACTCCATGGTCTGCAGGAGGATGGAGAGAAGGCCTTGAGTGGGGCTGGGAGGGAGGCAGCTGGCAGAGGGGGCAGCAGGGGCAGGAATCACAGGGATGTGGGGGCAGGAAGGAAAGGGCCCCAGAGAGCTGGCAGGAAGCAAGGCCTGTCCTGCTGCCCCAGCAGCAGCAGCAGCAGCACTGTGCCCTGCCCAAGGCTCCCCTGTGAGGGGCTGTCCCTGCATGCATGGGGAGAAGCCACCCGCGGGTGCAGCGTTTCTGCCCCAGCCCTTGTCCAGCCCAGCCTCCCCTCCACCTCCAGTGTGCACTCACCACTTGCCCAGGCTCAGCCGGGGCAGCGTTGTCTGCTGGGGCCTTTTATATCTGCCCCCATTGTGACATGTCCCCTGTGATGTCACAGGTGCCACAGCGCATCACAGCCAGGCCAGCCCCACTCTTTGTCCCCAGCCCAGCTCAGCCACTCAGAGTGGCTCTTGTTCATTGCTTAAGGCTGCCTTTGAGTAAATGTTCTTCAAAGAACTTCCTTCTTTTAAATCTTTCTGAGGGTGGTAACTCTGCTATTTCATAGGGCAGTCTGTTCACAACCTTGATATCATTTTTGGTGAAGGAATAGAGATCAAATCTAAACCTCCTGTGGAGTAACTTGAGGTAGTTTCCTCTGGTCGTATGGTTGGTTTCCTGGGAGAATACACTGACCCCACCTGGCTACAACCTCCTTTCAGGGAGCTGGAGAGAACCATAAGGCCCTCCCTGAGGCACTTTTTCTCTGTGCTAAACACCCCCACCTGCCTCAGCCCTTCTTCATCAGACTTGTGCTCCCCACCATTCCCCAGCTCAGTTGCCCTTCTGTGCACACACTCAAGCACATCCATGTCTTTCTTGTTGTGAGGAGCCCAAAACTGAAGGCAGGATTGGAGGAACAGCCTCACCAGTGCCCCACAGCAGGGGACAATCACTGCTCTGGTCCCACTGGTCCCACTGGTTCTCACACAAGTCACAATGCCATTGGATTCTTGGCCACTCGGGCACACTACCATCCATCAACCAGCACCCCCAGGGCCATTTCTTTCTCAGCTTTCCCAACCCTCTTGCCCCAGCCTGCAGCACTGCACGGGGTGGGTGTGACCAAAGGGCAGGACTCAGCATTTTCCCTTCTTCTGTCTCATACAGGTGGACTTGACCCACCCATGACACCTTTCCATAGCCCTGAGTAG
This sequence comes from Lichenostomus cassidix, assembly GCF_008360975.1. Taxonomy (NCBI): domain Eukaryota; kingdom Metazoa; phylum Chordata; class Aves; order Passeriformes; family Meliphagidae; genus Lichenostomus; species Lichenostomus cassidix. The sequence continues at coordinate 2,453 of NW_028148081.1, read as the reverse complement.
AGCCTTCCTACCCTTGGGCAGATCAACCCTCCTGCCTTACTCACTGTCATTTAGATTGAACTCCATTCACCACCATGCTATCTCCTAGATCTAAGAGCAGTGTCCAATTGCTTCTTTAGGACCAACAGGCTTGGGGCCAGTAGCCTTTCCTGGGAGGAGTTTGTTCCAGTGCTGGGCCATCCCCACAGTGAAGAAAGAAGCTTTCCCTAATCACCAACCTGAGCTTCCCTCGGTGCAGCTTTAAGCCATTGCTTTGCATCCTTTCCCCAGATCCCAGAGGAAAATCAACGCCTCCCTGTGTGCTTCCTCTCGTGGGGAAGCTGTAGACAGCAGTGAGGTGACCCCTCAGGCTGCTCTCCTCTCAGCTGAACAAGCCCAGCATGCTCAGCCGTGCCTCATAAGAGCAGCCTGCCAGTCCTTTCCTCATCTTTCTTGCCCCCTTTGGACAGCAGCTAACATTGCTCTATGCTTCTTGCAGTGTGGCTGCCAAAGCTGCACACAGTCCTCGAGGTGAGGCTACAGCAGTCCTGAGGGCACTTGGCCCAATCCCTTCTTTGCACTGGTGAGCCCCACTGGCCCTGATGCAGCCTGGGACAGGCCTGGCCCTTCTGGCTGCCAGGGCACTTGGTTGACTCCTACTGACCTTACCGTCCAGCAAAAGGCCCAGATCCCTTTCCAGAGCACATACACTTCTATTTGCCACCTAAGTTGCTGAAGGAGATTCCCTGGCAGCCAAGCCATCCTTCCAGCCCTCTTGCTTGGCTTGCAACACTTTGCAATTGCCTGCTCCTGTGCTCTATGGAAACATCCCTAATAGAAAGGCACGAGCATTCGAGGCAGTGTTTCTGTCCAGGCCCTCATCCAGCCCAGCCTCGCCTCCATGCATGCACTCACTGCTTGCCCAGGCTGTCCTGGGGCAGCATTACCTGCTGTGGCTTTTTACAGCTGCCTGCATGGTGACACTTTCTCTGTGATTTCAAGGTGCCACAGCACACCACAGCCAGGCCAGGGAGACATAGGGTGAAAATTATCTTTGTAGCCACAGTGGTCTTTAGCACCTGCTGTGCCAGGGAGACCACTGGGAGGAGGAAGCTGCTGCTCTTGTCAGAGGGCTGCTGTGCAGGGATTCCCTTTCCTTGCTGAGTCCCACATCCTCCCCTCTTTTTCCTGCGGTATGAGATCAGGGGATCATCTGCATGGTGTCGGGAGGTTTGGGCTGCAAAGGCAGCTCCTCTCAGAGGAGAGAAATGGGTTGTCAGTGGGCAGCAGAGATTCAGGCTGCCAGGAAGCATTTCCATGTGAGGAGAAGCTTTCTGCCACATACATCAACCAAGGGAATCCATCCCTTTCAAAGCAGAAGGAAAAGTGTGAATTTTCCTGGTACAAAATGGAAAGCTTTGGAATGGAAGTCAGTGCAGGAATGTCCCAGGATGTTGGTGTGGATTTTACTAACCTGCAAGGCCAGACTGTGAAGATGGGATCCCTGCACCCAAGCAATGCCCTCTTGCTCTGGGGCCTTCCATGGCACTGGCAGCACAAGTGAGAGCCCTTCCTTGGCCTTTGCCTTCAGCAAGGCCCCAGGTTGGGCAAACCCTGAATTCCCTGTGAAAGCAGGTCAGGTTCACACTGGCCTGGAGGATGACAGAGGACAAGACAAGCTCAACAAGGTGCTAATGCAACGCAGCTTAGGCTCCAGCTTTCTGCCCTTGTATCTCTGGAGCAGAAAATTCAAACATTATTGCTTGGGTTTGGCGTTTTGTTTGCAGCATTTTCCCCCACTGGAAGACTTGTGGCATTTTCCATGTTGCACACCTGGGTTTGAGAGGTCCATTCTTGGTGCTGCCTAGATCAGTGCCAAAAATGTGCCTTTGCCCCTCTCTCTCCTCTTTATGATGTCTCTTTGGAGGGATTGATGGGAAACACCCTTTCTCTTTTCTCACCTTGTGCTCAGCAGCTGGGAGAACCACAGACTCCTCCTGCCCTGCCCCAGCTTGAACCTGGCAGGGTTCTGCAATAGGGGAACAGGGCATGTTGCTGGTGGCTCAGCTGCCAGCACCAGTGCTAGCCTGTGTGGAAGGCTCATCTGTATGGCTTGAGTCAGCTCCCAGCTGCCAGCATCTGGGCTGTGTCCTGCCCCACATTCATGCTGCCATCAAGTCAGAGGCCACAAACCTGACACTGACAAGTCCACCTTGCAATCATGTCCTCATGTGCCACATCCACACATTCTTTGAATGCCTCCAAGCATGGCAATTCCACCAAGTCCATGGGCAGCCAGTGCCAGTGCTTGACAACTCTTGCAGTGGAGAAATTTCTCCCTAATACTCAATTGAAACCAGTCCTGGCACAACTTGAGGCCATTTCCTCTTGTCCTGTCCCTTGTTCCCAGAGAGCAGAGCCTGAGCCCCACTTGGCTGCACCCTCCTTTCAGGGAGCTGTGCAGAGCCAGAAGG
>NW_028148080.1:0-14259 GCF_008360975.1 Lichenostomus cassidix | reverse complement strand
CTGTGCTACCCACAGCAAGCGGGACGAGCCAGCGCTGCTCCGGCACCGCCTCCTGCCGAGGCAGCAGCGGCAAGGAGACCGCGGGCAGCCGCTCCCTCAGCGGCCTCAGGCCAGCGGCAACACGGCGCCACAGCCAGGGAGGGAGGGAGGGAGACGGGAGAATGAAGCCGCCACAGCCCCCCTGCCGCCCCCTCCATCCCCTCCATCCGCCCGCAGCGAGCCCCGAGCCCCGGCACAAGGCAGCGCGGCTCCCACCTGCGCTGGGACAGCCTCTCCGAGCTCCGCCGCCGCCTCCCCGGGCTCCGCCCGCTGCCGCCGCTCCCGGGCCGCACACACGCTCCCACCATGGCGCCGCTGCTGCCCCACTAAAGCCCTGCCTGCCTGCCTGGGGGCGACACCGGCGCCGGCCTTGTCCCCGCTCGCTGGCACCGAGCACCAATCAGCGCTGGGACAATTGCGAGTGACAGCACAGCCAGCCAAGGGCAGCGAGGCGCGGGCTCTGCGCACGCACGGAGTCACCTCCCTTTCCCGGAACTCGGGCATTTCTCGGAACCTTCGGCTGAGCAGCAGCTCTGGCGCTGTGCCGGCACGGGCAGGAGGCCAAGGAACCGCTGCTGCCCTGAGCTGCCGGGAGCTCGGTGTGACCTGGAGCTGAAGGTGCTGTGAGCTGGGGCTGAGGCCGGGATGGAGCAGGGACTCCCCTGCAGCCCCGGCTGGAGCCGAGGCCGGAGCAGGGGATGCCTGAGAGAGGCGAAAACTCTGTCACTCTCCTTCTTACCCTGGGAGGGAACAGAGCACATAAGGAAAGGCTCGAGGGTCTGGTTAAGGGCGGCGAGACATTGTCACCGAATCTACGGGAAAAACAAAAACCCTCCAACCACATTTTAATGTTAGAGAGTCAAGGCATTACTTAAATATCTGGCCAGGATGTAGTTCTGGCCAGGATGTACCACAGAAATCATCCACACACAGCCCAGGTGTGCAGAGAGAACCATTCCAGGATACATGGCTTTTACCCGATTTCTCAGCTATTTTATACAGTAAAAATACATAGACAAGCATTGGGTCAGTGTCCATTGGTTCAAAGTTGAGCAAACTCCCGATATTCAGTCTCTCATTGGATCCGAATTTCCTCACCTCTGATGCTAATTAGGTTTTTCATTCTTCTTTTATTATCATCATTTTTTTCCGGATTAGGTCCCTTCATCCCTGCTGGAGGTGGTCTGGGGTAGATGTTTGTGATAGTCACTGATGTCCTGCAGATGTTCTGTTAATAGCCTTTATCTCTCTGGTTATCTTCGGGTCACTTCCCATCTCTTGATATGCTGAGTCCATCAGACTTCACCTGGTAGAACAATGCCCTGGAAGAAACCTAAAATTCCTTTTTCTGGGGTTAAGATAAGCAGAACTTTTGGACTAAAGTTTTACAAAAATTTTAAACTGGTATCTTTTCTGACAACATAACTCACTTGTCACAAGCACAACACACCTGACTTCGTGAAATTTATTGAATTTATTATCAAATCAGAGCAAGAAAACGAGAAGTAAAATAATTCCTAACAAAACACCTCCTCCCACCCTTCCCTCCTTTCTGCGCTTCACTTTGTTATAAATTGGGTCTCAATAAGTCAATCAGAGACAATTCCAATTCAGTAATTTGTAATTTATTCAAGCAAGTGGATACTGGTCAAAGCAGCGCTGGGCGGGCTAGGCATGCTCCTTCGCTCTGCCTAAGACACACCGCGCAGAGGTTTGTGTGTGCCGAGGTTTTATGCAGTCCCTTTTTCCGGGTTACGTGTCATTTGCTGGAGATAAGGCTGTGTCTGCGTAGTCTGTTGCTGTTGCTAGAGGGTCCGCCGCTGCCTTCCGAAAGGTCGTAGTCACGTTCGCAGCTTGCCTTTCTTCCTAAACCTTGCAAGTTTTGTATAAGCCTTGTGTAAACAGGATGCTTAAGTTCTGCTTATGCCAGCAGGAGGTCTTTGGCTCGTGGGGGCCCTGTTTTCCTGTTGCGATTTAGAGAATCAATCCTTATCTATCACAATCCCCCCTTTCTTTAATACCATTTTGTTCGCTAAATCGCTTTAAGGCCTCTGTGCTAAGGATCAGTCCTTCGGCCATATCATATTCTTGCTGATCGGGTATTATCTCTAGTTTAGCCTTAGCTAGCATTAGGTGTGCTGCTTCCAATCTTCCTTTAACTATACTTAAAAGTTGATTGAATATACATGGTCTAAATGTAAGTGTCAATATTAGTACAACCAGAGGTCCCGCTAGGGTAGATAACATGGTTGTAAGCCACGGGCATGTATTGAACCAGCTTTCATACCAATTCCAGGTGTTTTCTCTTTCTCTTTTGCATTTTTTTTAATCCTTTACGGAGTTCAGACATAGCATCTCTCACTACTCTTGTGTGGTCAGCATACTACCCGCAGAGCGGTAAATTCTTTGTTTACAAGAGATGCTATACCTGTACTGGCTCTAGTAGCTCTTAAAGCTAGCAATGTTGCTATGGTTTGAGTTCCCAGTGTCAATATAATTGTACTTAGTAGGTGATGTACACCCTTGAGGATACCATCCTGTGGAAATATGTTTGTCACTGTTCCTAGGAGTCCAACTTCTTGCTACAGTTACACACTCCCAATGTGCACAATAATAAGCTGTTGGTTGATTACAGTACCCAAGACCAGGATTTGAACTTGGGCACATATAGTAATCTGTAGTACGATTCGGATACTAGTATGGTCCTAATGACCCGACTGGGATCTGAAAAGATGGGTTTTCCACAGTAGTTTGTGTTTGTATGATGTGTTGATCTTCTCATCGGATCAGAGACTATTTAAACGGTTCATGAGGATGATGGCTAGCACTACTCATGATACATTTTAACAAAATTAAGCTACACATATATATACATTATGTAAGTGATGGTCCCATGGCTGAACGTGTACTTCTTACCTGTATTTGATACCCACTTTGCTGCTTGGGCTCTTGAACCCTTTTAAAGTCCTTCCAAGACTTGGGGCAGCTTAGTCCAGATCTTTTCATAGTCCCATGGACTGTCTTTACTCTCCCAGGTTCGATCCCTCTGCCTCGTCCGTCGACTCGGTTGCCGCGAGCCACGGGGGTCACCATCTTCTCGGCAGCAAGGATATTCCTCGGGGGGGCTCCGGGGCAAATGATCTGTTTTTATAACTGTCCCAGTTTTTATGTTTAACCACTGGACCATGGCAGGGTAAGTGAGCCACATTTTTTTTTTTTTACAGTCTCCTCCAATGATTTCTGCCACCATCGGCCTAGGTTCATTGGAGTGGTAACAATAAAATTCAGGGCAAATCCCATGGAGGTAAATATCCCACCATTCGGGCATCCCCTGTCGTAATCTCCCCAATTTAACAGCCAATCGTAACAAATGCTCGGTTTGCTTATGTTCTGCCTTAGAGCAGGTTGGGCAGACCCCCATAGGAGGCCTTCCCCTGGTGCAATGGGTCCACCACTTTTCTCTACATACTTTGCATACAAAACATACAAAGGGATAGCAATTACAATTAGGGGTATTACATTTGACCACATGGTCTCAAGCATAGCAATCATAGGGTAAATCATACTTAGGGAAAACTCTAATGGGGTATTTCAGGTGTACAGTAACAGGGTTCATGCACTAGAAATTACAGTCTCTTAAGTCTTATCTTTAATTCCTCGGGGCGTTCCACGACTTTCTACAAGGGGTCTCTGTTGAACTTCTTTACTTGGCTGGCGTGAGTCCAACCCTTTTCGGTGGTCCGGGCTGCGGATTCTGTGGTAAGTAACACAACATAGGGACCTTCCCATTGAGGGGTTAAAGATACCTCTTTCCAGGATTTTATTAAAACTTCATCTCCAGGCTGATATGCATGTATCGGCATCCAGAGAGGTGGTCTTTGGGCAGCTAACCCCTTTTGTCTCAGCTTGTCCCGTCTCCCCGCCAGGTGTGTAATGTAAGTTTGTAAGTGAGTGTCTGATACAGCGGGATGATCTCCAGGAATTTCTAAATCAAAGGGCATTCCATATAACATTTCACAGGGAGAAAGTCTTATATCTGTACGGGGTTGTGTCCTAACATTTAATAGAGCTAACGGTAAACATTTAACCCAACTCATTTTTGTTTCAAGCTTTAATTTAGTCAATTGTTTCTTAATTTCCCCATTCATATGTTCTACTTTTCCCGAACTTTGTGGATGCCAAGGGGTGTGATATTCCCAATTGATACCTAGAGCGTCTGCCACAGCTTTTGCTACCTTGGACACGAAATGGGGTCCTTGGTCTGAGTCCATAGTTTCAATGAGACCGTATCGTGGAATAATTTGTTCTAACAATACCTTGGCAACTGTTTGTGCAGTAGCTCGTGTTGTTTAAACGGCTTCCACAAAATGGGTTAAGTGGTCTACCATTACTAGTAGATATTTGTGTCTTCCTACTGCAGGTAATTCTGTGAAGTCTATTTGAACATGTGAGAACGGTCTATGTGCTAATTCCCAACTCCCAGGCAATCGTTCTCTTAGTTGCTGTTTATTTACTTTCTGGCAGGTTACACATCTCATGGTTACTTGTTTGGCCAGATTATATATCTTTATGCACATATATTTATCAGCAAAGTGATCTACTAAGGCTTGTATTCCCCAATGAGTCTTTTCATGTAATCTCCGCAAAACCCACAGAGCCATAGCTTTTGGTAGTACTTCCCTCCCATCTGCAAGGACCCACTTCTTTTCTGAATTCTGTGTCACCCCTGTTTGTCTAAGCTTTTGCTCCTCTAGCGTAGAAAAGCATAACAACTGAGGTCTCTAGGTTTGACCCTCTTTTTCATGTACATAACACCATTCCTTATGGGGATTATCGCATGTGCAAACCAGACCATCGCACCCAAAATCTTTCCAGCAAGCAAAGCAGGGGAATTTCTCTAAATCATCTTTACATGTTGCACAAAGCTCGTGTGGGTGTTTCTCGTGGAGAGAAAGCAAAGCAGCTCGTTTTGCTTCCTCATCTGCTAGGTTATTGCCTCTTGTAGTTAAACTTAACCCTTTTTGGTGCCCTTTAACATGTACTACAGCCAATTTAGTTGGTTGTCAGAGTGCCTTTAAGATTTCTTTAATGAGCCTCTCATGCACTAGTCCCTTACCCTGGGAGGTTATTAGGACCCTTTCTTCCCATATTTTTCCAAATGTATGTACCACTCCAAATGCATATTTGGAGTCCATGTAGATGGTCCTTATGTCTTTTCCAATTATTTGTAAGGCTCATAATACAGCATAAAGTTCACATCCCTGAGCTGACCAACTTGGGTTTAAGGGACCTGGTTGGAGTACTTCCATGGTTTGTCCATCAATGATGGCATAGCTGGACTTACGTTTACTCTCTACTACCCGTGAGGATCCGTCCACAAATAATTTAATGCCGTCTTCTAATTCTTCATCTTCTAGGTCAGGCCTAACCTTTGTTTGTTCTTCTATGGTTTGGAGGCAATCATGTAATAGCACATTGCCATCGGGTACTCCATACAAAAATTGGGCCGGATTTTGTACTGAGGTGGTTTCTAAAGTTAATTTAGGAGACGCAACCAGAATTCCTTCGTATTTAAGCAATCTGGCGTCTGTGATCCATTTTTCTGCCTTTTGGGATAAAATACTCCAGATATCATGAGGGGAGACAACTCGCAGTTCTCCTGCAAAGGTTATTTTGAGGGCTTCCTCTACCATTAGTGATGCTGCAGCTACTATTTGGAGACAAGTAGGCCATCCCTTACTAATGGAAGTCTAACAATTTAGATAAATAGGCCACAGGCTTTTTACTACTGGCCCAGTCCTGAGCTAAAATACCAAATGCAGTCCCCTCTTCGGTATTCACAAATAAATGGGATGGCTTGTGGATATCAGGCAAGCTTAACACGGGTGCATTGACCAATTCTTTTTTTTTTTAGAGCCTGAAATCTTTCCTCATCTGCTGGAGACCATTTAAGGAGTCCATCATGGGCCAATTTTTCATATAGGAATTTGACTTTTTGGCTGTAATTCTCAATCCATTGTCTACAATGGCCAAATAATCCCAGTAATTGTCGAATTTGTCATTTTGTTTTGCTGTTCATTAAAGGCCTTAGTTATATTTTGTCCCCTAGGGACTGATTTTTTTTTTCTTTTAATGCCTTGGACTATGATCGTCTGCAAGTCCTGCATGTGTGCCTGATCATTTGGGTCTTGATTATTCCAACTGGGCCGCTGTAATGGCCACTTCACATCCCCAGTCGGGCCCTGAGGATGGTTATTTTCCCAAATTCTCATACCGGCTGTTCTAATCATCCTTCTTTCTTCTGCCGTAAAGGGAGTTCATCCCAGGTATAAATGTTAGGACCTAGGAATTGATCTACTCTCTCAGCAACTCCCAATGGATCTTCTAGAAGGTGACCCATTTCCTTTGTAAATTCTCTTACGTCCCCTGAATTTAAGGGAACTGCTATGTACCCTATACCAGGTGCCTGACCTCCCCCTGGTGGGTTTACCATCCCCATGCCAACCTCTCTGAGTGGATATAGACCATTACGTGCCCTGCTGCGTGTGATGCGTCTACTAGGCTGAGCAGGCTCCTCATCCTCAGACGACTGATTAGTGTCATCTTGAGGTAATAACGGGGCTGTTGGTGCATTCGGAGGTGGCGCCGGAGTTGGTGCTGGAGGTACATATAGAGGGGGCATTTCCTCTGAATTCCTTTTCTTAGGATCTTTTGTTTTAACACAAAAAGTCCTGCCCCTCATATCGGGGTAATCCAAAGGGCAGCATAATCACTTTATTCCTGATTAAAAGGTTGTTTGGAATTTACATACGAATTTAAAGCTTGACACATAAAATTCTCAAACGGCCCAAATACTGGTCAGTACAAAGGATCAGTCCGTATCTGTTTTCCTCCCTAAACTACTATGCAATAATTTATCATTTTACTTTTACTCTTACCCCTTGTACGGGGGTCATCCGCCCAATATTTAATCAAAACCCCGAAGGGACTATCAGGCAGGATATGCGGGAGTTTTGTCTGGGGCTCCCCCCCCCATGGATTCAGAGGGCTTGCTTTTCCTCTGACCCATCTTCCAGAGTGTCTTCAGTCACACACACACTCGCGTCCTCCCGGTCGTGGCCCAGTCCCTCGCGGGATGTGGGAACCGCACTACAAGGGAGTCCACATTCACTTCGCCAAGCCTTTGGCGTCTCACACACCACACTCTGGGATAACCACCCCAACCGAACGGATACCCTGTGTTCTCTTAATCTGAACACATACTCACGCGTCCTGCGTCTTCGTCCGGAGCTTCGTGCACAAAGATTATGGGGTTTTCCTTTGACCAGTATCCGAATTTAGGTTCGTCGGTTAGGGTGTCGGAGAAGTACCCCCACAGGGCCGTTGAAACAACGGGGCGCCTCCCAGTGAGGGGTCTCCAGCGAGGGACCCTATCCGAGTCACGGCACCATGTTGTTATAAATTGGGTCTCAATAAGTCAATCAGAGACAATTCCAATTCAGTAATTTGTAATTTATTCAAACAAGTGGATACTGGTCAAAGCAGCGCTGGGCGGGCTAGGCATGCTCCTTCGCTCTGCCTAAGACACACCGCGCAGAGGTTTGTGTGTGCCGAGGTTTTATGCAGTCCCTTTTTCCGGGTTACGTGTCATTTGCTGGAGATAAGGCTGTGTCTGCGTAGTCTGTTGCTGTTGCTAGAGGGTCCGCCGCTGCCTTCCGAAAGGTCGTAGTCACGTTCGCAGCTTGCCTTTCTTCCTAAACCTTGCAAGTTTTGTATAAACCTTGTGTAAACAGGATGCTTAAGTTCTGCTTATGCCAGCAGGAGGTCTTTGGCTCGTGGGGGCCCTGTTTTCCTGTTGCGATTTAGAGAATCAATCCTTATCTATCACAACTTTATCCCCCATTCCCTCCCTCCTCCCCACCCAGAGGCACAGGGCATGGGGGTCACAGTCAGGTTATGTCATTCCTCCCCCTCAGGCAGAGGAATCCTTGTCCTGCTCCAGCCTGGGGTCCCTCCGGGGAACACAATCCCTCAGGAACAGGCTGCTCCAGCAGGGATCCCCCACAAGTCCCGCCAGCAGCCACTTCCATGGCTCTGCAGGAGCTTCCCATGGCTCAGGGTCTCTCTCAGGCATCCCCTGCTCCGGCCTGGGCTCCTGCTGGGGCTGCAGGGGAGTCCCTGCTCCATCCCGGCCTCACCCACAGCTCACACCGAGCTGGACCTGCAGCTCCAGGTCACACCGAGCTCCAGCCGGTTGAGGGCAGCAGCGATTCTTTGTCCTCCTGCCCGGGCCGGGAACAGCGCCAGAGCTGCTGCTCAGCCGAAGGTTCCGAGAAATGCCCGAGTTCCGGGAAAGGGAGGTGACTCCGTGCGTGTGCAGAGCCCGCGCCTCGCTGCCCTTGGCTGGCTGTGCTGTCACTCGGAATTGTCCCAGCGCGATTGCTGCTCGGTGCCAGCGAGCGGGGACAAGGCCGGCGCCGGTGTCGCCCCCAGGCAGGCAGGCAGGGCTTTAGTGGGGCAGCAGCGGCGCCATGGTGGGAGCGTGTGTGCGGCCCGGGAGCGGCAGCAGCGGGCGGAGCCCGGGGAGTCGGCGGCGGAGCTCGGAGAGGCTGTCCCAGCGCAGCGTCCCGGGGACAGGGCAGCTACCTCCGTGCTACGGAGAGGAACCGGGACGAGCCAGCGCTGCTCCGGCACCGCCTCCTGCCGAGGCAGCAGCGGCAAGGAGACCGCGGGCAGCCGCTCCCTCAGCGGCCTCAGGCCAGCGGCAACACGGCGCCACAGCGAGGGAGGGAGGGAGGGAGGGAGGGAGGGAGGGAGGGACACAGGAGAACGAAGCCGCCACAGCCCCCCTGCCGCCCCCTCCATCCCCTCCACCCGCCCGCAGAGAGCCCCGAGCCCCGGCACAAGCCAGCGCGGCTCCCACCTGCGCTGGGACAGCCTCTCCGAGCTCCGCCGCCGCCTCAGCGCTGCTGCCGAGTGACCACCTGTATGATCCCGGTCACTCCAGGTCCCTCCCGGTCACTGCCACTATGATTCCAGTATGGTCCCGGTCACTCCCAGTAAGATCCCAGCTGCCCCCAACATGGTCCCAGTTGCTCCCAGTCATGCCCTCTATGGTTGTTTTCACCCTCAGTCACTCCCATTAGGAGTCCAGTGTGCCCCCAGTCACTCACAGTCACTCTATGGTGCCATTTGTCCCCATCGTGGTCCCAGGTGCTCCCAGTATGAGTCCAGTCACCCCCAATATGATCCCAGTAACTTCCAGACACTCTCAGTATGAATCCGGTTTGATCCCTGTCACCCCCAGTATGGTCCCAGTCACTCCCAGATACTCCCAGTATGATTCCAGTCACTCCAAGTATGACCCTGTCAGTCCCAGCATGATCCCAGTATGACCCCAGCATGGGTCAACTGCTCCCAGTATGATCCCAGTTTACCCCTGCATTTTTCCAGTTTCTCCTATTCACCCCTACTGCGGTTCTGGTCACTCCCAGTATGATTCCAGTCGGTCCCAGTATGATCCAAACCACTCCCAGTCTTTCCCAGTATATCTCAGTTGTCCCCAGCATGCTCTCAGACACTCTCAACGGCTCCCAGTGGCTCCCAATAGTCCTCAGTATACTCCCAGTATATCCCAGTATGATCCCTGTTGCCCAATTCCAGTCCCGCTGGGTCCCAGTCCCTTCCTGATGTATCCTGGTGTCCCAGTCCATCCCAGTCCCTTCCTGGCAGCCACTGCCATTTCCCAGATCCTGCCCCCCCCCGACCCCCAAAGCTGCCCTCCCACCCCCCAAATGCTGACAGGGGTTGGGGGCTTCGTGCTGGGCTTTGCCTGTGCTGGGGCTCGGCCTCCACCTGTGGGGAAGGTGAGGGGGGTTCCCGGGGGTCGTGTCCTCCCTGGAGCGTGTGTGCTCCCCCCGGGCACCCGCCATCCCGGGGTCACCCCCTTTTCTCTCCCCCACAGCTCCTGACCCAGCTCCTGCTCCCCTCTGGAAGGGGTTTTGGGGATCTCCCTTTTCCTTACCCTGGGACCCCCTGCAATCCCCATTCCTGGGCACTGGGACCCCCCGGCATCTCCTTCCCCAGCTCCGGGACCCCCCTGCACCCCCTTATCCTGCACCAATCCCCCTTATCCTGCACCCCTTTCCCGGCTATCCACCTCTGCAGCCCCTGGATCCCCTGTTTCCTTCCGGAGTCACAGCTCCGCTCCTGCCTGCCGGGGGTGGATTCCGCAGCCGCAGGAAGAGTTGGATCCGCGGATCGCGGTGCTTCCCCCGCTTTGGACCGAACCCAGCGGGCTCCAGGCAGAGCTGGAGCGCAGAGCCCCGCGAGTTCAGCACAGCCCGGCCCGGGGGTCCCGCAGTGCCGCGGAGGGTCCCAGATGGATCCCCGAGGGATCCGGGCGGGTCCAAGGAGGGGATCCAGGTGAATTCCCTGTAATTCCCCCTTTTCCCCTCCCCCCGGTGCTCCCTCGGGCACTTTCGCTTTCGCGTGTTCCAAACTGCGCCACAGCGATCGATCTGTGCCGGCAGCGATGGCTCCAGCGCTGGGGCTGGGGGTGCTCTTGGGGCTCCTGGGGCTCCTGGGGGCCCCGGGGCGAGCGACGAGAGGTGAGTGGGATCCCCGGGACCCCCTGAACCGCAATTCCTGAGCACCGGGACCCCTGAACTTCCATTTCCGGCCACCGGGAACTCCCTAAACCTCCTTTCCCGGGCACGGGAACCCCCTGAACCCCCATTTTTCGTACGGTAACCTCCCTCCGTTCCCTTCCCCAGCACCGGGACCCCCCTGAACCCCCTCAGCTTGCACCGGGACCCCCCTGACCCTCCATTCCTGGGCACAGGGACCCCCCTGAACGTTCATTTCCGGCCGCCAGGACCTCCCTGTACCTCCTTATTCGGCCCTGGGACCCCCTGCACCCCATTCGGGGCCATCCCGCCTTTCCCAGACCCCAGCCCCGCCCATTTCCTCTGCTTTTGGACCCCCCAGATCCCCCAAATTTCCGTGTCCCCCCAGTTCTCCATTCTCGGCACTTTCTGAAAGGGGGTCTCAGGGTGTCCAGGAGGGTCCCAGGGGGTCCCAAGTGGCTGTCACAGGGTCCCAGGGGTGTCGCAGTGTCGATCCAGTGGGATCCAGATGAATTCCCTGGAATTCCCCTTCCCCTCCCCCCGCGCTCTCTCGGTCACTTTCGCGTCTCCCAAGCGGCGACACCGAGATCTGCCCGGAGAGTGCCCCGGCACCGGGACCCCCTGAGCCTCCATTCCCGGGCACCGGGACCCCCTGAACCCCCTTGTCCGGCACCGGGACCCCCTGAACCCCCCTGTCCGGCACCGGGACCCCCTTTAAATCATTCTTCCCGCATTCCCAACCCTCCCAGCCCTCCGATTCCCCCTTTTCCCTGATCCCATGACCCCCTGGACCCCCATTCCTGCCTTTCCCAGCTCCCACTTCCCTCAACACCGGGGCCCCTGGACCCCCCTTTCCTGGGCACAGGTACCCCCTGCACCCCCATCCCTCCTCTCCCAGTCCCTTCCTTGAACTCCGGACTCTTCCCAGCTCTCCCAGTTCCACTTCCTCACCCTTGGCTGCCGCCAGACCTCGCCAGGCTCTGCGTCCCCCCAGTTCTGCACCCCCTGTGGTTCCTGCAGGGGTCTGGGGGGTCCGGGAGCGTCGCTGGGGCTCCTAGGGGAGATCCAGGGGAATTCCCAGGAAGTTTCTCCCCTCCCCTCCCCTCCCCTCCCCGCCCTCCCTCGGTCCTTTCGCGTCTCCCAGCCTTTGCCACCGGGATCTGCCCGGCTGACTGCCCCGGCACCGGGACCCCCTAAAATTCCATTTCCGAGCACCTGGACGCCCCTGAACCTCCATTGTGGGCATTGGGATCTGCTGAACCCCAATTCCTGGGCACAGGGACCCCCTGAACTTCCCTTTCCGGTCACTAGAACACCCTGCACCCCAATTTGTGGGCACGGACACCTCCTGAACCCCCATTCCTGGGCATCAGCACCCTCTCAGAGTCCATTTTTGGGCACTAGGACCCCTTTGATCTGCGAATCCCAGGAGGGGAACCCCCTGAACCCCAATTCCTGGGCACTGAGACTCCCCTGAATCTCCATTTCTGGACAACCAGGTCCACCTTCCCCATCTCCGGGACCCCCTGAACCCCTTATCCTGCACCAATATCCCCCTGCACCCCCTTTCCCGGCCATCCCGCCTCTCCCAGACCCCAACCCCCTCTTTTCCTTACCCCATGACCCCCTGGACCCCCATTCCTGCCTATCCCAGCCCCCACTTCCCTCAACACCGGGGCCCCTGGACCCCCCTTTTCCTGGGTACAGAGACCCCCTGCACCCCCTCATCCCTCCTCTCCCAGTCCCCTCACCCCCCTTTCCTTGACCCTGGGAATCCCTGACCCCCATTCCTGGGCACAGGGACCCCCTTGAACGTTCATTTCCGGCCACCGGGACCCCCCTGTACCCCCTTCTCTAGTCCCGAGACCCCCTGAACCCACATTTCCGGGCACCGGGACCCCCTGCACCCCCTTATCCGGCACTGGAACCTCCCCTAAATCCCCATTTTTGGGCACTGGGGCGCTCCTGAACCTCCATTTTCGGGTACCGGGAGCCCCTTGAACCCCAAATCCTGGGAAGAAATCTCCCCTGAATCCTCATTCCCCGGCACGGGAACCCCCTGAACCCCAATTTCTGGGCATTGGGACTCTCCTGAATCTCCATTTCGGGGTAAATGGCACCACCCTGCACCTCCTTCCGCAGCTCTGGGACCCCCTGCACCCCATTATCCGGGACTGGGATCCCCTCCTGGAGCCCTTCACGTGTTATGGGATCCCCTGTGCCCCTTATCCGGCCCTGGGACCCCCTGAACCCCATTCCCGGCCATCCCGCCTTTCCCAGACCCCAGCCTCGCCCTTTGCCTCGGCCTTTGAAACCCCCAGATCCCCCAAATTTCCGTGTCCCCCCAATTCTCCATTCCCGGAGCTCTCTTAAGGGGATCCCGGAGGATCCCAGGTGGTTCCCAGGGGGCTCCAGGGGGTCGCAGCGAGGATCCAGTGGGATCCACATGAATTCCCGGAATTCCCCTTTCCCTCCCCGCCCTGCCCTCTCTCGGTCTCAACCTGCGAGTTCCGGATCTGCCCAGCGACCGGTGACGTCACTGACAGGCCGGGCTGCCATTGGCGATCAGGAAATAGCTGCGCCAATGGCGGGGCAGGAGGCTGTGCTGGGGCGGGGCCAGGGCAGTGGGCGGGGCCAGGCGGAGCAGCGCGATGGCTCCAGCGCTGGGGCTGGGGGTGCTCTTGGGGCTCCTGGGGCTCCTGGGGGCCCCGGGGGGAGCGACGAGAGGTGAGTGAGACCCCCGGGACAGGGACCCCCTGAACCGCAATTCCTGAGCACCGGGACCCCCTGAACTTCCATTTCCGGCCACCGGGAACTCCCTAAACCTCCATTCCCGGGCACGGGAACCCCCTGAACCCCCATTTTTCGTACGGTAACCTCCCTCCGTTCCCTTCCCCAGCACCGCGACCCCCCTGAACCCCCTCATCTCGCACCGGGACCCCCCTGACCCTCCATTCCTGGGCACAGGGACCCCACTGAACGTTCATTTCCGGCCACTGGGACCCCCCTGTACCTCCTTATGCAGCCCTGGGACCCCCTGCACCCCATTCCCGGCCATCCCGCCTTTCCCAGACCCCAGCCCCTGCCTTTACATCGATATTTAGATCCCCCAGATCTCCCAAATTTCTGTGTCCCCCCAGTTCTCCATTCTCGGCACTTTCTGAAAGGGGGTCCCAGCGTGTCCTGGAGGGTCCCAGGGGGTCCCAAGTGGTTGTCACAGGGTCCCAGGGGTGTCGCAGAAGGGATCCAGTGAGATCCAGATGAATTCCCTGGAATTCCCCTTTTTTCCCGCCCTCCCCCCGCGCTCTCTCGGTCACTTTCGCGTCTCCCAAGCGGCGACACCGAGATGTGCCCGGCGATTGCCCCGGCACCGGGACCCCCTGAGCCTCCATTCCTGGGCACGGGAACCCACTGAACCCCCATGTTTCGCCCTGTGACCCCTCTCCATCCCTTCCCCAGCACCGGGACCCCCCTGAACCCCCTTATCCTGCACTGGGACCCCCCTGACCCGCCATTCCTGGGCACAGGGACCCCCCTGAACCCCATTCCTGGGCATGGAGAATCCCTGCATCCCATTATCCGGGCCTCGGAT
>NW_028148079.1:0-14440 GCF_008360975.1 Lichenostomus cassidix | reverse complement strand
GATTCCCATGGCTCTTTATTCCTTGCCTGCCAGCAGGGACCTAAGAAAATGCCTGGCAGAGCCCAGGCTCCCCCCTGCCAGCTCAGGAGGTGACACCATGCTATGGACATGTGGCTGCTCCAGTGTGGGCATTAAGGCACCAAACAGTTCCTGCATTGGGGACAAACAACCAGGGGAAACCACAGGTGGGCAGAAGCAGCTTCACACTTCAGAGCAGTCAGATGGATAGAGAAGGGGCCCTGACCTTTTGTCTTCTCACAAAGTGGCACAGCCCACCTCTGTGTTTCAGCAGGGTTTGGGGGTGTCTGAGCCTTTTTCTGTGTCCAGGCATCCTAATGGCCCCTGACAGCCGAGTGGGGAGGCAGAGCCTTCTGCTGCTGGTCCACAGGATGCTGTAAATCTTGGGGAGCTGCTGCTGTGAAGCCCTTCACAGCACCAAGCCTGCTGTCTATTGAGAAAAGCCAATACCCTTCTGTCTGTCAGATGGCACTTAACTGCCGCTGTTATTCTAGATGAGTGAACACTTGTGTTATATTTTCCAATAGCAAAAACTGGGGTCAGCAGGGTGTCTGCTGTTTTAGCCAAATCCAGATGGGGTTTTCCTATAAACAAGTGCACACAGAATATTTATACAGGCGATGGCACCTGACGCCTTAACACTTAGGCCATCCTATTGAGTAGCCACTCATACTATAAGTCACTTCAGTGCATTAAGTAAATATTTTAATATAGCCATGTCACTGTTTATTATATAATGGCGGGGGCCCAAATCTTGCCTAATGCTTGGTTAAAAAGTCAGTTTACACCATCCTTTACAGTGAATCAAAGAATGCATAAACGGGGCTCTTTTGTTACTCAGAGCTCTGTTTACTTTACTTTTCTGTAAACCTTTCGAAACACTTGCTTATAAGAGCTGATAGAACCCAGATTTTCCCCAGGGGCTGAGGTGTTCATGATGTCGGGAAGGTACTGCACAGAGTAATCAATGGAGTTTCCACTGAGCAGCCCCAAGCTCATCCCTCACTATCTGTCCCTCGTTCTGGTTGGAAATCATCTTGAGGTGGCACAAAGGCTGCTTGTGCCCGGGAGAGAAGCTCAGCAGCTCCTGCTCCAGCACAGGTGGCTCTGACACACCTGGGGCCAGGTGCAGGTGGCAGCAGCATCTTTGGAGGTGAGGTTCAGCCTGCATCAGGAAAAGGTGTATTGGGTTTCTTCTCCAGCTGAAGGACTGTTTGAGGTGGTGACCAGAGGGATGAATTCATGTCTTTTCTTTATTGCCTTCTTTCTTCACTTGTCTTTTCAGTCTCCCAGTGCAGCAGTAGCACCACTGGCTCTCCCAGTGCACACTGTTCTCTGCTTCACTCTGCAGCATGCTGCTGAGCTCCTTGGCGTCAGGAGCCCTGTGTGGCTCTTACCTAAGTTTAGGGATCACAGAAACCCATGATACCATGAATTAGAGGTTGGGGACTTCAAAGGTCCATCACAGGTTCTGGCTCAGAAGGATTTGGGATGTTGCAGAGGATCATGTGGTGCTCTCAACGCTGCTCACTCCTGTGTACCCCACACCTCAGTTCTCTGGGTCCAGTCCTACAGGAGGTGGGCAGGGGAGAAATTTGCCCTGAGTAGGACATACATGATTCTTGGGAGGCACTAAGCAATGCAAGAGAGTCCCCCAGAGCAGTGCCCATCAGTTCCAGCTTGCCCTCAGCTCTTGGACTTCTCCCAAGACCCTGGGTGTCAGAAGAGCAGCCAAACCTCTGCAGACTGGACGTGGGGTGAGGTTAGGACACAGGAAAAGCCGTTCTGTACCCAGCCTGGCTTTGCCTTGCAGTGACATGCAGATTGTCCCAGAGAAAGAAAAGGCTGGACAGGAAGATGACAGGGAGATTTGAGAAGGTTGTGCCTCCTTGTCCCTAATTCACCAGCTGTCCATGTGCATGGAATAGGCCATGAGTGCTCTGAGCTAGTGCAGAACTGGCACGGGGGGGATTGGGATTGCAGATTTTCCTGTAGAGGAGCTGATGGCAGCAAAAGAGTACACAGAGCTGCTCTGCATTGCTTCCCCTTGCAGACAGACAGTGTGGTTTGCAAAAAGATCATGGGGCAGTGCTGGTCTCAGGTCACCTGGGAAAGACAGGTAAGTATTGCCAAGGAGGGGATAAGAGCCTGTGGGAGAAAATGGGTGGTCTGGCATTGAATAACAGCTGAGCACAACCTTGTGACCTCTGTGTCCCCCTCTGAGCTTGTCCCTGGGAGCCCCTGGCTGTGGAGCACCACTGCTCCCCACAAAGCTTCAGCTGAACCAAGCCCACCCCAGCCAGGGGAGGAAAGGCCTGCAGAGCATCAGGGAGGATGCAGGATGTGCTGTGTCACCGGGTCAGTCCGAAGGGACAAAGGGACCCAGAAAGAGGGGACAGGAGAGGGACAGGCTGGCTGGCTCTGAACATGGCAGGGTGTTTTAGGTAAGAAGGAAATCCCTCCTAAAGCAAGTTATTTGTGTGGCTGGGCTGTGAGCATCCACAGGGATTCCTGACGCTTCTCACTGGCTGCTCCATCCAGCATCTGCTTTTGGTTACTCTGCCAAAACAACAAGCCTGTGAGTAATTGTAAAACATTGGTTCTGGGCCTGATAGGAATCAGAAAATTACCCCTCTGTGAGTTTCTAAGGTAACCAATCCTGCTCTGTGCCATACTATCAATGGTTACAGCACTTAGCACCTCAGCTCTCTGGAAGGTGAGTAGGAGGTTTGGGGATAGCCAGGCCTGGAGCTTGAGGCTCAGGTAGGTCCCTGTGCCCTTTTGGATAGGGACAGGTAGTGTCTCAGCAGCCCTGGAGCAGCACAGTGCAGTGAGCTGCCCTCTCAGCTCAATGTGGGCTTTTCTCCCCTCCCCAGGGCTCAGCCTGCCCTGTGCTGCTGCCCACAGCAGGGACATCACACCCTTGGGTCCTTCAGCCATCCCCAGAACAAGCTCTGGGCTCTCAGCTTCCCCCTTGGTGAGAGAAGTATCTTTCTCCAGTGCAAAATTTCCAAACCTCGTGGGTTCATTGATATTCCAGGGACTGTGAGGACCATTGTGAGTAGGAATAAAGCTCCCACCTAACTCCTAGGATGAGCAGAGTTCTGTAGCTGACACCCAGGATGAGGAACATTTTCCCTACACCCTGTGGGGAGCCTCCTGTCTGTGTGCTGAGGTGGGCAGGCTGAGGAAGAGGAGGAGCCCTGCACACACAATGCAGAAGGGAAGCTGTGACATCCCTGGCCAAGGATGCAGAGCTGAGCTGACCATGGGACAGTGTTGTAGTAGGAAACACAGACGGTTAGGCTGGGAGTCACAGCCCAGAGCCCTGCCAGCACTGAGCCTCAGGGACCTCTGCCCAGCCATGAGCTGCTCCATGGGGCACAACAGCCCCAGACCTCCTGACCCCTGTCCAGAGCAGTGCAGGTGATGGGCAGCTGTGGCGTGGGTGCTGTGACAAGGTTCTGTGAGGGTCTCTGGTGACCATGGTGACCATGGTGCACCTCAAACTCAGTGTGATGGACAGTCCCTGTCCTGAGGGCTTTTGAACTTTGTCACTACCCAGCACCTTTGACAAGCCTGGTAAAGCAGCAGTATATTTTATCTGAAAAATTGCTTCTATCTTCTGAGGATTTTGTGCAGCCCAGGAGTAGCCTTCAACCTCATTTTTAGAAGTCCTCAACCAGTGAAAGCTCTGCCACAGGCAGAGGATCACGCTCTGGAACAACCGTGACTTTCCCTTTGCCTACTGGACACTGGCTATCACATTCCCACTCTTCTCATGCCCCAGCCAGCTATTTTCCAGCTGCTGATCAGCTACCAGCAGGAGAGAAGGAAGCAGTTTTTGCCATGGGACACTGATTGCCAGGGAAGAGCAGCAGGATGAGGTCCACAGTACACACTTGATCAGGAGCAACGGACATTGCAGCATCTGATAATTTGCTTTCTCACAGTACCTGTGTTGTCCAGCACTGTCACCAGGCCTTGGATCCTAGGACTGAGGGATCACAAGGTAGTCATTTGGAGACAAACATCTGTAAATCTCTCCTGGGTGCATGGAAATGCTGGCAAATGCTGGTGTGAAGGAACCAGGAACCCTTGAGTCTGGACATCTCCTGGTCCATTTAGGGGAGCCCATGGCTATTTTTCACTGAACTCATGTGCTCCAAAGTCTATTTTATGGTTCCTGTGAGGCCTAAGGTGTGTAATCCATGGGTTTGTAAAACCAGTGTGCACAGAAATGTCTGCCTTTGGGAGGTGTGTCTGGGTCTCAGAGATCATCTGTAACAGAGGAATATTTCCTGTTACACACACACAAGGGCTCTGCTCAGGAACAAACCCACATTTTGCCCACCTGTGGATAGTCTCTCATCACTGTGAGAGCAGAGGATGTTTACAAGGCCAGATAGTACCAGCAGGGCAAAGAAGTTGGAGGATAGAGTCTCTGGGAATATACATACATTGGATACAAAAATCCTACAGAACCACTACAGCATCCATAGTTTCCTGGGAAGCAGCTCAGCTTTGCACTCCCAGGGGGTGCAGGCATGTGCATGCAGGCTGTGGAGAGCACAGAACTCACAGTTCCCTTGCAAACTAGCTCAGATTTTGTAGTTAAGCTAGCCTGGGATAGTGGAGGGCTGAGCTACCATCTTTGAAGGCAAAATGCTGCAAGTGATGCTGAGTTAGTGTTGGCCAAAGTACAGACAAGAACATCTTGCTGAGAGCCCTCCAAGGATGCTGCTCAGCACAGAGCAGCCTGGGCACAAAGCACCTGTGTCCCCTCCTG
Source organism: Lichenostomus cassidix (assembly GCF_008360975.1). Taxonomy (NCBI): domain Eukaryota; kingdom Metazoa; phylum Chordata; class Aves; order Passeriformes; family Meliphagidae; genus Lichenostomus; species Lichenostomus cassidix. The sequence goes on along the minus strand of NW_028148079.1, from coordinate 9,633 downwards.
CTGCAGGTAGCCCACCTGTGTCCAAAGCTGTGCTCTTACACAGTGTGGCTGCTGCGGGCAGCAGTGTGAGTGTGAGACCTGGAGCACCAGTACCTGCCATGGCCCCGGGCAGCTCGCTCAGGTCTCTGTGCCCCAGGACAGAGATCACTCTGCCCCTGCAGCCACGCTGGGGAGGACAGCAGTGCCAGTCCTGTTACCCTGCAGCCACCCCCTGGCCCTGAGCCCACCTCAGCTTCCTTGTCAGCAGAAGCTTCAACACCCTCACTGACCTTCTTGTGCAGCTGCTGGGAGAACAGTCTGCCCAGCAGCACCCGGGGCTGGGTGAGGATGAGCTCTCACCCTGCTGCCTCCCTCCCCTGCCATGTGTGGACCACAGCAGGAGTAGTGGAGTGTGAATTCTGAATCCCCTGGGTCTCTGGCCCCTGTAATATATTGTTCTCCATTTCCCCCAGGGCAGCCTTGTTCCATTGGATAATTGGAAAGTATTTATCTGTGTCATATTAAGACCCATTTGGGATAATTGTGAAATTGGCAGCCCTGGCCCTCCTTTGTTTAGACCAGGGTATAATTTGGTTAATGTTATTGTTTTTTTTAACTTTGCCACAAGAAGGCGGAAATTTAGATTCCATTATTTAGCAAGTAGCTCTGAGGAATGTCCTTTGGCAGCAGGAACCTGCAGTGGGGCCACAGAGCTCCTTGCAGCCTTGGAGCATTTGGTGGGTGCATTGAGTCTCAGCCAGGCCTCAAGAGCCTTTGCCACAAATCTCCATCTTTTCCTGATCCATATGTGTTCCTCCTCCCTATCTGCTGCCTCCTGTGCCACACACCAGACTGGAGAGGCTGTCACTGCAGCACATTCATTTGTGTGACACAGGGACTGTAACAGTGCCTTCATTGGGGTCAAAAGACAGGTCAGCCTGGTTGAGCACCTGGTCCCAACCACAGGGACATGGCTGGAGGAGAGCATGGAGTGCTCAGGGACCCTTCTCACCATGAATCTGTTTCTAACCCTCAGAGCCTCCTTGAACCAGGCCGAGCATCTCCATGTTTAATCTCTTGCTGTTCTTTCCTGAATGTATCTAAATGCCTTTGGAACCATCCAACCCTTTGGCATGAGCACCAGCCTGCAGCAGAGAGCTCCACAGTGTAACCATTGAGGGTGAGAGAAAATCTCTGCTTTTTTCTTTCTTAAATCTCATGCTTAAGCACTTCCTTGGTTCTCCCTAGTTCCTGAAGTGAACAATCATTTCTCTTCGAGGCTGTTTGGACCACTCCTGACTGGACAGTCCTTCAGACTGAGGTTTCCTGCCTCAGCCTTCTCCTTCCAAACTAAGGGTCCCAGCCCATTTCACTCTTTTTTGGTCATTGTTGTTGGTCTTCTCTGTAGACTGCTTTTCCCCATAGGCATTACTTTTCATTTGCATTTTTATCTCTCTGCCACTCAGTATCAGAATATCCTTCTGTAGCTTTCTATATGAGGCATTTTTTCCTTGGAATCATAGAACCACAGAATGGTTTGGGTTGGAAGGAACCTTAAAGATCACCTCATTCCACCCCCCTTCCACTAGACCAAATTGCTCCAAGCCCTGTCCAACCTGGTACTGAGTAATTGGACATAAATAGCAAAATTTCTCTGTCTCTCTGTCTTGATCATCATGTTGACCAGCACAAGCCCTAGCACTCTTTCCTGCCTTTTGCCTTCATTAAATGAACCTAACTTGTGCTCCTTATGTCTAAATACTCATATTCTATCAGAGTCTTTTAGCAGCTTTTGGTGAGGAAGGTTCTTTGAAATGTTCTGAAAATCCAAGTTCACTCAAGTCACTTTTATCCAGGTGCTTTAAACTAGTTCTGAGGCATGAGGCACTGTAAAAGCCATTTGGACCACACACCTTCTAACTCTTCAATCCTGATGCCTCAGCAAGTCCAGAGCTCTGAGCCACCTGTTCTGGCATTCTTCTCCCTTGATTAATCTGGCTGCACTGCTGATGTCTTTGGTGCTGAGATCCCATTTGGTAGTGGTTAAGGAAGGTGCAATATGTTGATGTGAGCTGTGGTGTGGGGATGAGGATCCATTGGTATAGTGCTGTGCCTCAGAGAAAGCCACAGCTGATGAACCTCTAGGGAATTTGAGGAGACCGGGGAGATTTCCTCTCTTGCCCCTAAATACTGCATCATTCTTGCCAGGATACAGGCAAAACCAACAATGGAGACACTTCACCACATCCTGTCCTGTGTGTCCTTTCCAAGCAGGCTCAGCTCCTTCAGAAAGGATATTCCACCAAGAATCTGGATTCTGCATGGAAACACTGGGTATCTGTCCTTGTGCAACTGTGGAATAACAATTATTTTCTTTTTCTGTCATCAATGTTAACAAGGAAAGGGGTCTGTAACTCCTGTGCAGCCTTACTGTGTCTCCTGATCTTTGCCCACACAGCCAGGGAAATGATTTCTTGGGTGTTTCAGAAAGCTGTGGCTCATGGTCAGTGACATAAGAGGGACCAGTCATGAGATATGCAATTGGACTTGCAGTCCCAGGAAATGCCAAGCCTTGCCTCTTGCATTAACCCTACCTGTACTTACCTAAACATGGCCCTTTTTGGTCACAGGCCTGGTGCCTTGAATCTGGGTGATTTAGCAGATAAATTTAGACCACAGGATATGTTAAAATTTCTAGCTAGTAGGAGAGTGATGTTCTTGAACAGCCTTCCAAACCAGAAAGTAGGGGCAAGGAGCCTAGGTTGTTTGTAGATGAAACTTGATAAGTTAATGGAAGGGATTTCATGACACGACAGGAATGATCCCAGAGTGAAAAATTAAGTCATGGGATAATGGGCCTTGAATGTTTCATTTGTTCATATCTCTGGAAGCATGGTCAAAAAAAAGAGCAGTTCTTCAGTTCTGCAATATTCTTTATTGCTCTATGATTATCATCCCAATTTACAAGTTGCCTAAAGGTACCACACATTCTCTTTCTTCCTGGTGCAGCCTTGGCTTTTGGGGTGGAGAGAAGGAGCTTGCTTTCTTTAACAGCATTTTGGCTAGAGATGGGACCTGGATCTGCTACACTGCTTCTGTCATGTCAGAGCTCTCCTGTGTGCCTGTGTGGGACACCTTGCCCACAGTAAGATGCTTCTTGGGTCTGGAGCCTTCTGCTCTTGGCAGAACTGTCAGGTCCACCTGCATTTTTTCCTTCTTTTATGGGATGCTCATGTGGAGTTTTACTTTTAAAAGTGCTGTGGGTGCAAGGAGAACATATGGATGTTTAATTATTTTGGTCTCTGAGAGAAAAGGCTGAAAGGATTGGGGTTGTTCAGCCTGGGGAGGAGAAGCTTTGGGGTGACTTAATTGTGGCCTTCCAGTGCCTGAAGGGAGCTGCAAGAGAGATAAACTATTTACAAAGGCCTGGAGTGACAGGACAAGGAGCAATGGCCTTAAACTGACAGAGAGTAGATTTAGATTGGATATTAGGAAGAAAAATCTTCCCCGTGAGGATGGTGAGGGTAGTTGCAGCAATGCATTTTTCAGAAAATGGATTGCTCTGGAGAACCCTGCAGGGCTCAGTGCTGATCCATGGCAGCAGCTGGGAAGCACAGACATTGCAGAGGGAATTCCCTAACAGCAAAGGTTCAATCCAGGTGTGCTCTGCAGTCAGTCCTGCTCCCAGCACTGCTGACCATAGCAGGCTTAGTGCAGAATGGATTGCCCTGGAGCAAAGTGCTGTGGAACACATCTGAAGGCTGAACTTCATATTGTCCCTTCTTTGTTCCCTTTGGACCTGACATGCAGCTATTGGCACTTTCTGTTGAGTGTTTTCTGTATCAAAGTGTATTTTGACATCCTCAATGAACACAAGCAGGCAGACTGTGCCCTGGCTTCCCTGTGGGAGTTTCCCATTGTGGGCCATTAGCTGCCATCACCTGCTAATGACCCACTCCGGATGACAGACAATGGGCCATCCGTTAGCTGTTACCAGCTGCTAACGACCCACCCCGCATGACAGGCAATGGGCCATCAGAGACCCACCGTGTGACTCATGGACTTATCTCATCCCATTGTGAGATGCTCTGCCGAGGAGGGAGGAGCCAGGTGTTCCCACCTGGATATAACCTGGCCCTGGAACTGCCTGAGCTAGCCCCTGTCTACTGGGTTCCCAGAGGACCAGAGCTACCACTGGATCTTCAGCTGGAGACTAGACCTTCACAGGATCACCGCTTCAACTGGACTACTTCAGTTGGACTGCTACTACCACCCTTACAGGGTGTTAGGTTGTATCTGACTTTGTCAGTGCTTTTCCTTGTATTATTTCACTTATTTTTAATTTCAATCTTGACTTGTGATCTCCTACTGGTTTGCTTTCAAACCAACACATATTTTGGCGCCCAACGTGGGGCCCGACCTGGGGAAACTCAGAAAATCATATCACCATGATGCTCAGCCTGTCTATGTGGGTAATGTATCTTACCCTTTATATTTTCCCTCAAATGGGAAACTATCTACCCGTTGCATTGCTCCTGTTGCGACCAGGGAATGGCATGAGAATTGCTGTATTGGTTTATTATGCCTATTGCATGGTAACCTGTGAGGCGATGAATACCTTTCGTTATATATACTCGACTTTGTCTGCCTGGCCTAACCTGAGCTGCTTCGTCTGGGACCTCCTCAGCAATCGCACCCACCCTCTGGAGCTAGGAGGAGAGAGTGGTTTCTTCCAGCATTTCAGGCCAGGCACAGCCATCTTTGACAACATTGAGTTCTCTCTGGATGCTAAGGATGGCATAATCTTCCTGTTAGTTCTGTTTTCTTTCTTCTCTGCGACCAGCACAGTGTACCTCATGCTGAAGAACAGAACAATACTTTGCCTTCTTGAGGAGGAGAAACGAAACAAATCAGCAGGCAAGAGGAAAAGAACCAAAGGAGCAGTCAATGTCTCACCACAGACCATTGCCGAATCAGAACAGCCAAAGCCAGTAGCGGTTGCCCCCGTCCAGAAAAAGAAATCCAAGAGCAAGTCAGTCCGCACAGCGACTGATGAGGATGCGGCAGGACCATCTCACCAAGCAGAAGAGACAGAGCCAGAGATCATCACTCGCTCTCTATCCCTGGGGGAGCTGCGTGACCTACGGAGGGACTTCACCCGGCAGGCGAATGAGTCCATCTTGACCTGGCTGCTCCGTATCTGGGACGCCGCAGCTAATGACACTATTCTGGATGGAAGTGAGGCCAGACAACTGGGATCCCTGTCTCAGGATGTGGTCATTGACCAGGGAATTGGGAAAACCCAGGAAACTCTCAGCCTCTGGCGGCGATTGCTGCTGAGTGTACGGGACAGATACCTGTGCAAAGAAGACCTCCAGATGCACCAAAGGAAATGGAACACAATAGAACAAGGTATCCGATGCCTGAGGGAAGTGGCCGTGCTAGAGATCATTTTCTCAGACAACGAGAGATTCCCCAAGAGCCCAGATAATGTCCGGTGCACTTCACAAATGTGGCTAAGATTCGCGCGGCTCGGACCAGAGATATACTCTCGTTACCTGGCAACACTGCAGTGGAGGGAAGGCGAAGACCAGGTGGGCGTGTTAGCAAACAAACTGAGAATTTATGAAGACACTGTCACCGCCCCACTACGCACCCAGGTCTCATCGGTAGAAACAAACCTGGCCGAGCAAGTCCGGAGATTGATTGAAGAGAGCCATCAGAAACTAAGGAAAGAGCTCACAGAAAGATTTTTCCATGCCACACCAAAACCAACCCGAGTCTCTGCCATCAGAAGCAGATGTACTCCAGTCAGGGAAAGAAAACAAACTCCACGACGTGACCTCTGGTTTTTCCTTCAAGAGCATGGGGAAGACATGAGGAAGTGGGATAGGAAACCCACCTCCACCTTAGCAGCCCGGGTACGTGAATTGAAAACAGAAACATCCACCTCAAGAAGCTCATCTAGGTACAACACTGCCCCAGTCTCTTGTGGACAGAACTCCAGACAGAATGGAAGTGATAATATGACTGATCCTCTTGAAGGGACCTCAGGAATACATTTACAGGACAAGAACATCGTGCACCAAAAACAGGATTAGAGGAGCCCTGCCTCTAGCCAGGTAGAGGAAAGGGATAATCGGATCTATTGGACTGTGTGGATCCGATGGCCTGGCACGTCTGACCCACAAAGATACACGGCTTTGGTTGACACCGGCGCTCAGTGCACCCTGATGCCATCCAGGTATGTGGGGACTGAATCCATTTCTATTTCTGGGGTGACAGGAGGATCCCAGCAGCTGACTGTACTGAAAGCTGAAGTGAGTTTAACTGGGAACGAGTGGCAGAAACACCCCATTGTGACTGGTCCAGACGCCCCATGCATCCTCGGCATAGATTATCTCAGGAGTGGATATTTCAAAGACCCAAAGGGACATCGCTGGGCTTTTGGGATAGCAGCCATAGAGACGGAGGACATAAGACAACTGAATACCCTGCCCGGTCTCTCAGATAACCCGTCTGCTGTAGGACTACTGAGAATTGAAGAACAGCGGGTACCAATTGCTACAGCAACAGTGCATTGCCGGCAATACCGCACTGACAGAGACTCTGTGGCCCCCATCCATAAGATGATTCGGGAACTGGAGAGCCAAGGGGTGGTCAGCAAGGCTCACTCACCCTTTAACAGCCCTATATGGCTGGTGCGTAAGTCCAGTGAAGAATGGAGACTGACGGTGGATTACCGTGGCCTGAATGAAGTCACACCACCACTGAGTGCTGCTGTACCGGACATGTTGGAACTTCAGTATGAGCTGGAATCCAAGGCAGCAAAGTGGTATGCGACCATTGATATTGCCAATGCCTTTTTCTCCATTCCTCTGGCAGCAGAGTGCAGACCTCAGTTTGCTTTCACCTGGAGAGGTGTGCAGTACACATGGAACCGACTGCCCCAGGGGTGGAAGCACAGTCCCACCATCTGCCATGGACTGATCCAGGCTGCACTGGAGAAGGGTGAGGCTCCAGAACATCTGCAGTATATTGATGACATCATTGTGTGGGGAGACACAGCAACGGAAGTATTTGGGAAAGGAGAGAAAATCATCAGAATTCTCCTGGAAGCTGGTTTCGCCATCAAGAAGAGCAAAGTCAAGGGACCTGCCCGAGAGATCCAGTTCCTGGGAGTAAAGTGGCAAGATGGACGGCGTCAGATTCCTTCTGAGGTCATCAATAAGATCATCGCGATGTCTCCACCAACCAACAAGAAGGAGACGCAAGCCTTCCTAGGCGCCATAGGCTTTTGGAGAATGCACATCCCTGAGTATAGCCAGATCGTGAGTCCTCTCTACCTCATAACCCGCAAGAAGAACGAGTTCCACTGGGGCCCTGAACAGCAGCAAGCCTTCACCCAGATCAAACAGGAGATCGCTCATGCGGTAGCCCTTGGACCAGTCAGGACAGGACCAGAGGTAAAGAATGTGCTTTACTCTGCAGCCGGGAGCCATGGTCTGTCCTGGAGCCTTTGGCAGAAGGTGCCTGGTGAGACCCGAGGTCGACCACTAGGATTCTGGAGTCGAAGTTACAGAGGGTCTGAAGTCAACTACCCTCCCACCGAGAAAGAAATCTTGGCAGCTTACGAAGGAGTCCAAGCCGCCTCAGAGGTGATCGGCACAGAAACACAACTTCTCCTTGCACCCCGATTGCCAGTGCTGGGGTGGATGTTCAAGGGAAGGGTTCCCTCTACTCACCATGCCACTGATGCCACGTGGAGCAAATGGATTGCCCTCATCACACAGCGCGCCCGTATTGGAAACCCGAATCGCCCTGGGATTCTGGAAATCATCACAAACTGGCCTGAAGGTGAGACTTTTAAATTATCTTCAGAAGAAGCAGAGGAGCAAGTAGCACGTGCCGAGGAAGCACCCCCGTATAACGAGCTGCCGGAGAGTGAAAGACGCTATGCCCTCTTCACCGATGGGTCCTGCCGAAGTGTAGGCGCAGATCGGAAATGGAAAGCTGCAGTATGGAGCCCCACACGACAAGCTGTACAGGCTACCGAGGGACAAGGTGGATCGAGTCAGGTCGCAGAGCTTAAAGCCATCCAACTGGCTTTGGATATTGCTGAACGAGAGAAATGGCCAAGGCTCTATCTCTACACTGACTCCTGGATGGTAGCCAACGCGCTATGGGGATGGTTAGACCGCTGGAGAAAGGCTAACTGGCAGCGCAGAGGAAAACCCATCTGGGCCGCTGAGATTTGGCAGGACATCGCCGCCCGGGCAGAAAAGCTGACCGTGAAAGTTTGACACGTGGATGCACATGTACCTAAGAGTCGGGCTAATGAAGAGCATCGTAACAACGAGCAGGTGGACCGAGCTGCCAAGGTGGAAGTGTCACAGGTGGATCTGGACTGGCAGCACAAAGGAGAATTATTTCTAGCTCGTTGGGCCCATGATGCCTCTGGTCATCAAGGGAGAGATGCGACATACAGGTGAGCTCGTGACCGAGGGGTGGACTTGACCATGGACAACATCTCACAGGTCATCCACAGCTGTGAGACTTGCGCTGCAATCAAACAGGCCAAGCGGGTGAAGCCTCTGTGGTATGGTGGACGATGGTCAAAGTACAGGTATGGGGAAGTATGGCAAGTTGACTACATTACACTTCCCCAAACCCGCCAAGGAAAGCGCTATGTGTTGACCATGGTGGAAGCAACCACGGGATGGTTAGAGACCTACCCTGTGCCTCATGCTACTGCCCGGAACACCATCTTGGGTCTGGAAAAGCAAGTCCTGTGGAGACATGGTACCCCTGAGAGAATCGAGTCTGACAATGGAACCCATTTCAAGAATGGCCTCATAAGCACCTGGGCTAGAGAACACGGAATTGAATGGATATACCACATCCCCTATCATGCCCCAGCTGCCGGGAAAGTTGAACGGTGCAACGGACTACTTAAGACAACTTTGAAGGCACTTGGCGGGGGAACCTTCAAAAATTGGGAACTGAACTTAGCAAAGGCCACCTGGATGGTTAACACAAGGGGTTCTATCAATCGAGCCGGTCCTGCCGAGTCCGAACCTTTGCACACAGTGGATGGAGATAAAGTCCCTGTGATACACGTAAGAGGTTTTTTAGGAAAGACTGTTTGGATTAGTCCCACCTCAGGCAAAGGCAAGCCCATCCGTGGGGTTGTTTTTGCCCAAAGACCTGGTTATACTTGGTGGGTGATGCAGGCAGATGGGAAAACCCGTTGTGTCCCACAAGGAGACCTTATCTTAAGTGAGAACTGTGTAGATGGTAATAGAATAAGGGGTGGATAATGTCCTAGGTTGCAATATTGATGTAGTTAAGTATTCTATTACCACCAGCTGTGGGCCATTAGCTGCTATCACCCACTCCGGATGACAGACAATGGGCCATCCGTTAGCTATTATCACTTGCTAACGACCCACCCCGCATGACAGGCAATGGGCCATCAGGGACCCACCGTGTGACTCATGGACTTATCTCATCCCATTGTGGGATGCTCTGCCGAGGAGGGAGGAGCCAGGTGTTCCCACCTGGATATAACCTGGCCCTGGAACTGCCTGAGCTAGCCCTGTCTACTGAGTTCCCAGAGGACCAGAGCTACCACTAGATCTTCAGCTGGAGACT
>NW_028148078.1:0-14825 GCF_008360975.1 Lichenostomus cassidix | reverse complement strand
GAATAAATTGAATAAATGGAATAAATGGGAATAATGAGAATAAATGGGAATAAATGGGAATAATGATAATAATGGGAATAATGGGAAAAATGAGAATAAATTGAATAAATGGGAATAAATGGGATAAATGGAATAATGGGAATAATGGGAATAAGGGGAATAAATGGGAATAAATGGGAATAAATGGAATAAATTGAATAAATTAAATAAATGGAATAAATGGGAATAAATGGGAATAATGGGAATAAAGGGGAATAAATTGAATAAATGGAATAAATGGGAATAAATGGAATAAATGGGAATAATGGGAATAAATGGGAATAATGATAATAATGGGAATAATGGGAATAAAGGGAATAATGGGAAAAATGGGAATAAATGGAATAAATGGGAATAATGGGAATAAATGGAATAAATGGGAATAAAGGGGAATAAAGGGAATAATAGGAATAATGGGAAAAATGGAAATAAATGGAATAAATGGGAATAAATGGGATAAATGGAATAATGGGAATAAATGGGAATAAATGGGAATAATGAGAATAAATGGAATAACAGGAAAAATGGGAATAAATGGGAATAAATGGAATAAATGGGGAATAAATGGGAATAAATGGAATAAATTGAATAAATGGAAATAAATGGGAATAATGGGAATAAATGGGATAAATGGAATAAATGGAATAAATGGAATAAATGGGAATAATGGGAATAAATGGAATAAATGGGAATAATGGGAATAAATGGAATTAATGGAATAAATGGAATAAATGGGAATAAATGGGAATAAATGGGATAAATGGAATAAATGGGAATAAATGGAATTAATGGAATAAATGGGAATAAATGGAATAAATGGGAATAAATGGGATAAATGGAATAAATGGGAATAAACGGAATAAATGGGAATAAATGTGAATAATGATAATAATGGGAATAATGGGAATAAATGGGAATAAATGGGAAAAAATGAGAATAAATGGGAATAATGGGAATAAATGGAATAATTTGAATAAATGGGAATAAATGGGAATAAATGGGAATAAATGGGAATAATGGGAATAAATGGAATAAATGGAAACCCAAACAAAAAACCCCAAAAAAACCCAAACCAAAAAAAAAAAAAACAAAACCAAAAAAACCCAAATAAAACTAAGGAAAAACCCAAACCAACCAAACGACAACAAAAACCAAAGAAACAACCAAAAAAACCACCCAAAAATCTCTCCAAATACCCAAAAAACAACAACAACCAAAAATTTACCCCAAAATCCAAAAAAATCCACCAAAATCCCCAAAATTCATGGAAGCAAAATGTGAATCCCAAGTGGAAAAGGGAATTCTGTGGGATTGTTTTTCCCTGCTTAAAATAGAAGAAAAATATTCCAATTTTCATTGGTTTGGCAAAGAAAATGTCCAAGAAATGGAGATTTTTCTGTCCATTTGGCAATTTTGAAATCCTAAATTTCACTGAGGTTTTTTCCCTTTTTATGAAAAGATAGAAAATTTCTCATTTTAGCCAATTTTCTGGAATTTTTTTTTCCCAAAAAAAACCCCCAATTTCCTGCATGGGAAACCATCAGGGGGAAAAAAGGGAAGCTCAGGAGAAATTCCCATTTTTGTGGATATCGGATTGAAATGATTGAAAGGAAATATAACGAATGAAATAAAATAAATAAAATAAAATAAAAAAATAAATAAATAAATAAAATTTAAAAAATAAATAAATTAAATCCAACTGTGTCACCAGGTCACCTCCTGGTGACATTCCCTGCATGCAGCAATGTTTCAAATTCAAATTCAATTAAATTCAAATAAAATAAAAAAAAATTAAATAAATAAAATAAATAAAATAAATTAAAAAAATAAATAAATTAAATCCAATTGTGTCACCAGGTCACCTCCTGGTGACATTCCCTGCATGCAGCAATATTTCAAATTCAAATTCAATTAAATTCAAATAAAATAAATAAATAAATTAAATAAATAAATAAATAAAATAAATTTAAAAAAATAAATAAATTAAACTTAACTGTGAAGTCACCAGGTCACCTCCTGGTGACATTCCCTGCATGCAGCAATATTGCAAATTCAAATTCAAATAATTCAAATAAAATAAATAAATAAAATAAATAAATAAATAAATAAATAAAATAAATTTTAAAAATAAATAAATCCAACTGTGTCACCAGGTCACCTCCTGGTGACATTCCCTGCATGCAGCAATATTTCAAATTCAAATTCAAATAATTCAAATTCAATATTTCAAATCTCAGTCCTGCCCAGTAAAACCAGTCAGGATTTTGCTTTTTCTCCACTGGATTTGGAAATTTCTCCAGGATTTGGAATTCCCAACTCTCCACGACTTCCGGGAGTTGCCAAATTCCAAAATCAGGAATTTCATCTTTCCCAAATTTCACCAAACCAACCCAATTCCCGTTGGAATTCCCGCGAGGAATTCCTGGGATTTCCCTGGAACGGGATCAGAATTCCAAGGATTCAACCCAAAATTCCCAAAATCCTGCTCTCCATCCCCAGGATTTTCTCCAATCCTGCAACAGTTTGAATTTCCTCCCCATTGACCCCAAATTGCCTCAACGCCCCAAATTCTAATTAAACAGAATTGTTTAATAATTCTATAATTACAACATAATAACAACATTTAAATCATCGTAATAATAATCAATAAATTAATCAATAATAGTTTAAAAAAGTGGATTTTGAGAGGGATTGAAACACCAAAAATCTGATTGAAACACCAAAAAATCTGATTGAAACACCAAAAATCTGATTGAAACACCAAAAAATCTGATTGAAACACCAAAAAATCTGATTGAAACACCAAAAATCTGATTGAAACACCAAAAATCTGAAGTTGGTGTTGAAATTCTACTGATGTAACCTCAGCTCTGGGCCAGGAGCTCCAATTAATTAAAAAAAAGTCATCGAAAACAATTAAAATGTGCAAATCCCAACTCAAATCTGGCCCTGCTGCTCAAAAGGGGCCAAAAAAAGGGGAGTTTGGGTTTGGAGAGGGAGAAAAGCAGGAATTTTTTGGTATTTTTTAATATTAAAGACCTTTTTTTGGGCTAAAATAAAGCGAAATTTATTGAAATCGAGCGAAAGTGAGGATTGGATTGAAATCTTTGCAATGCTGAGCGAAAAAGTTAATCAGGGAGGAAAAAAAAAATCAGGAATTTAGCTCAGGGTGAATAAATTCCTGTTGTTTTTTCAGGAAAAAGCCATAAAGAGCTCGGAATGAAACCAATCAAAAGAGTTTAATTGGGACAAACGGAATATTTGGGGAAATTCCATCCTCTTTTGCCCCAAATTTGGGATCATTCCCCTCTCCGCGCCCCACAGAACTTTCCGGAAGGTTTTCCCTGCGGGGCTGGAGGGAAGGAGCGAGCAAACATTTCACGATGGCAAATCCCAATCCATCCCAAATCCCCCAGAAAATTCCCCAAAAATCCTCTTGGAGAACAAAACCCAACCCGCGGCGGAGTTTCCCCATTCCCGCCGGAATCCCAAACCCCAAAAAAATGGGATTTTTGAGGCACCAGGGGATTGACTTCACCCTCCGAAAATGAAATGAAACCACTTTTGTTTTGTCTTCTCCCAACTCAAAGGATGGAAAAACAAGCCCAGGCTGGTCCTGGTTGGATCCAGCGGCGCAGGGAAGACAAAACTTCCATTATTTTCATTTTCCCAGGTCCCAAAAAGAACAAAAAAAATACCCCAGGTGGGGAAGGAATCAACAAAACCAACCCAAAATGGCTCCTCCTGCCACCGGCGGAAACCGACGGCGCCGGCTCAATCTGAATTTTCCACTCTGGTGGAATAAAAATTCCCGAATTTTCGCGTTTTTTGGTTGGAAAATTCCCAATGTGTGCCCTTGGCTGCCTTTCTGGAGGGATCGGTTTGGGTCGGGAAAGAGGGAAAAGGGAAAAACGAGGATTGGGTGAATTTTCACGGGGGAGAAAACCCATTAAAGGCTGGTTAATTAACGAAGTAATTGAAACATGGCAATCATTACTCAGAGCCAGCAGCTAACTCGGATTGCAAATCCTCCCAAACTGGGAAATCCTCCCTCAAACCGCCCAAAAAATCCCGAAATACCCAAAAATCCGAAGAAACCCCCCTTAAGTTTTACACCAATTTATATAAATTTTATTCGGATCTCAACCGAATCAACCAAAAACTCCTTTTTTTCCCCCCAACTTTTCCCCCCGGGTGGAAGCAGCTTTTCCCCCTCCTTCTCGGAGCCCTCGACCTGCCCCGACTGGTTGGACTGGTTGTAAAATGAACGTTTGGATTCATTCTCTGCCCTCCCCTCCCCCAGCGCGCCAAACCTGATCTGACCGACTCAACCCTCCCGTCCACCCGGGGGGAGAAGGAGGAAGAGAAAAAAGAGGGAAGAACCGCAGAGAAAGTGAGGAGGAAAAGGGAAAATCAAGCAGGAAAAAAGAAGAAAAAACTCCCAGAAGTCGCTCTTGGCGCTCCGTAAATCCCATTTTTTTCCCCACCCGACGCGGAAAACTTTGGCTCTTACCAAACTGAGGGGGAAAAGTTGAATGTTTGGAGCTCCAGCAGCTTCTCCCAAATCCGGGTGGAGAAGGGAAAGGATGGAAGGTCAGCAAGTCCTGGGAGAACTTCCATCTTCCTCCTCCCGGCAAAGCGCGAGGGAAATCGGCGAGGAGGCCGAAAACTCAGCCGCACCTGGAAAAACAACACCGCCGCGCCTCGTTAGGCCGCCGGGAGCGTGGAGAAACGAAAACCGGGGTTTTGGAAAGGAAAACTGAGGTTTGGAATGGGGTTGGGAAGGTGGGGAGAGCAGGCCGGGCAGGCCGTGCGGAGCGCGGAGCCTCGGAGGAGCTGCGTGTCGGAGCTGGAACGGAGCTGGACGAGGAGCTCCGCCAAGGCTCGGCTTACATGGAGCTCCACACTCCTCCCCGCGCAGGTGCACGGCCCGCCAGCCAATGGCGGAGCTCCGAGCCCAACAGGTGTGTCCGGCCCTGGGAGCGGCCGGAGCGGCCGGGCCTGGGTGACAAAGGGTGGCTCAGGGAGGAGGTTTTTCCTGGTTTTGGGGTGGGAAGGAGTGTGGGGAGATGGTTGGTCCTAAAGGGGGGGTAAGGAGGGTTTTGGCCATGCCAGGGTGGCTTTGGGCACTGCAGGGGTGGGCAGTGTGGGGGTTTGCTGGCCAAGGCCTGCCAGCCTCATGGGGAAGGCTTTCCTCACAGTTTACTCGTAATTTCATCATGATTTACTCACAATTTACTCACAATTTCCTCACAATGATCTAACAATTTCATTACAATTTACTCCAAATTTCCTCACAGTGTTCTCACAATTTCCTCACAATTCCCTCACAATTTCATCCCGATTTCATCACAATTTCCTCACACTTTCCTCACAATTTCATCACAACTTACTCCAAATTTCCTCACAGTGTTCTCACAATTTCCTCACAACGTTCTCACAATGCCCTCATAATTTCATTGTAATTACCTCCCAATTTCCTCACAAGTTCCTCACAATTTCCCCACAATTTCCTCACAATTCCATCACAATTTACTCCAAATTTCCTCACAATGTTCTCACAATTTCCTCCCAATTTCCTCACAAGCTCCTCACAATTTCCCCACAATTTCCTCACAATTCCATCACAATTTACTCCAAATTTCCTCACAATTTCCTCACAATTTCCTCACAATTTCCTCACAATTTCCCCACAATTTCCTCCCAATTTCCCACCCAATCCCACCCTCGTTCAGCACTAAACCATTCCCCATTTTCCTGTCTCTCCATCCCTCATCCTAAATCCCTTTTCTAGCTCTCCTGGATCCCTTCAGGTCCTCCAAGGATCTCTGAGGTCTCTCCAGACCCTTCTTGTCTCTCTGACCCTCAAATTCTCCCCAGAGCCAAAATCTTGGGCAAACCCCAAACTTGGAATGTCGGGAAGTTCTTCCCTCTCCTCCAAACCCCAAACTCGGAATGTCGGGAAGTTCTTGCAAATCCCAAACTGGGAATATCAGGAAGTTCTTCCCTCTCTTCCAAACCCCAAACTCGGAATATCAGGAAGTTCTTCCCTCTCCTCCAAATCCCAAATTTGGAATGTCAGGAAGTTCTTCCAAACCCCAAACTCGGAATTTTGGGAAGTTCTTCCAAACCCCAAACTGGGAATATCAGGAAGTTCTTCCCTCTCCTCTAAACCCCAAACTGGGAATATCAGGAAGTTCTTCCCTCTCTTCCAAATCCCAAATTTGGAATGTCAGGAAGTTCTTCCAAACCCCAAACTCAGAATGTCGGGAAGTTCTTCCAAACCCCAAACTGGGAATATCGGGAAGTTCATCCAAATCCCAAACTGGGAATATCAGGGAAGTTCTTCCCTCTCCTCCAAATCCCAAATTTGGAATGTCAGGAAGTTCTTCGCTCTCTCCCAAACCCCAAATTCAGAATGTCGGGAAGTTCTTCCCTCTCCTCCAAACCCCAAATTTGGAATGTCAGGAAGTTCTTCCAAACCCCAAACTCAGAATATCGGGAAGTTCTTCCAAATCCCAAACTTGGAATGTCAGGAAGTTCTTCCCTCTCCTCTAAACCCCAAACTGGGAATATCAGGAAGTTCTTCCCTCTCTTCCAAATCCCAAATTTGGAATGTCAGGAAGTTCTTCCAAACCCCAAACTCAGAATGTCGGGAAGTTCTTCCAAACCCCAAACTGGGAATATCGGGAAGTTCATCCAAATCCCAAACTGGGAATATCAGGGAAGTTCTTCCCTCTCCTCCAAATCCCAAATTTGGAATGTCAGGAAGTTCTTCCAAACCCCAAACTCAGAATATCGGGAAGTTCTTCCAAATCCCAAATTCGGAATGTCAGGAAGTTCTTCCCTCTCTCCCAAATCCCAAATTCAGAATATCAGGAAGTTCTTCCAAACCCCAAATTCAGAACATCAGGAAGTTCTTCCCTCTCTCCCAAATCCACCTTCCCACATTGTCCTCCTGCCAACCAAATTCCATCCCAAAGTTGGGGGAAAAAAGGATTCTTTGGAAGATTTGATTGAGATCCGAATCAAATTGATATCAATCGTTATAAAACTCAAAGGGGTTCTTTGGGTTTTTCTGTATTTCGGGATTTTTTTGGGAGGTTTGAGGGAGGATTTCCAAACCAATCCCAAATCCAACAGGGCTGGAAAAACAGAGTTTAAATTCTCCACCTGGAATTCTCTTTGCTTTTCCAGAAGAGAGAGAACACGGATTGGAACATCGATGGTGATTTTCCAAAAAAAAGGTGACACCGATCCCGGGAATTTGGGAATTTGGGAATTTAGGAATTTGGGAATTTAGGAATTATTTGGGGATTCGGGACAGACCAGGAATTGCTGATGGACATCCCAAGAGATGATTTTTCCCCCAAACCCCTTAGAAGGTGGAATTTTATCGCCATCCGGCCTGGTGACGACCGGAATTAATAAAATTTAATAAAAATTATTAAAAATTAATAAAAATTCCGGTCAGAATTCGAGTGTCCCAAAATGAAAGTGAAAAGCAGATGATTCCCATATCCAGTCATGGTGCCATTGTTGACATCACAGTCATTCCAGGGCATTTCCTCCTAAAAATTCCGTATTTTTGGAGGAGTTAGTGAAGATTTAACCCAAATTTGGAAGTATTTTGGGATGGGAAATAGGGGATCAGACAGAGCTGGAGTGCTCGGAAACAGAGAATTTCAAATAAAACCATTTCAAATAAAAGAGTTGCAAATAAAAGTTTTGAATAAAAGAGTTTCGAATAAAAGAGTTTCGAATAAAAGAGTTTCAAATAAAAGCGTTTCGAATAAAAACATTTCGAATGAATAAAAGCATTTCAAAGAAAAGGATTTCAAACAAAAACATTTCAAATACATAAAAGCATTTCAAAGAAAAGCGTTTCAAACAAAAACATTAAAAAAAAATTTCAAAGAAAAGCGTTTCAAATTAAAAAAAAATCTCAACTAAAAAAATGTCAAATAAAAAAATTTCGAACAGAAGCATTTCAAATAAAACCTTTCAAACCAAATAAATTTTTCCGAAAAATTCCAAACTGTGGCTTGGAATTTAAATATCCTTTCAAAACCCGAAATCTCCCGAAGGAATAGTCAGAAAATTCTCCAAAAAACAGAACAAAAACAAGGATTTGTTTTCCCCTCGTTATGAAATAAACACAATTCCCAGGGAAGATCAATTCCCAACTCCAATTAGCCGCTAATTAGCTCAACCTGAGCCCAGAATTCCCCAAAGATTCCCAAATTATTCCCGAAATCCCTCGGGAAGCTCGGGTTGGATCTCTGGGGTTGGGATGGAGTTGGTTGGAGCAGCTGAGCCCCAAAAATGGTGTTTTCACCCCAAAATCCACTGCCTGAAAATTCCTGATTTTCACCTGGAAAATTCCTGATTTTCACCTGGAAAATTCCTGATTTTCACCTGGAAAATTCCCGATTTTCACCTGGAAAATTCCTGATTTTCACCTAGAAAATTCTCAATTTTTACCTGGAAAATTCTCGATTTTCACCTGGAAAAAATTCCCAATTTTCACCTGGAAAAAATTCCCGATTTTCACCTGGAAAAATCCCAATTTGCACCTGGAAAATTCCTGAT
This sequence comes from Lichenostomus cassidix, assembly GCF_008360975.1. Taxonomy (NCBI): domain Eukaryota; kingdom Metazoa; phylum Chordata; class Aves; order Passeriformes; family Meliphagidae; genus Lichenostomus; species Lichenostomus cassidix. The sequence goes on along the minus strand of NW_028148078.1, from coordinate 6,194 downwards.
TTTCACCTGGAATGAGCTCAGCACGCCGTGATTTGGGGAATATTTAGGGGATATTTTAGGAAATATTTTAGGGAATATTTAGGGGATATTTTAGCGACTATTTAGGGAATATTTAGGGGATATTTTAGGAATTTAACCCGTAATATTTTAGGGAATATTTAGGGAATATTTAGGGGATATTTTAGGGGATATTCCAGGAATTTAACCCACAATGTTTTAGAGAATATTTAGGGAATATTTAGGGAATATTTAGGGAATATTTAAGGGAATATTTAGGGAATATTTAGGGAATATTTTAGGAATTTAACCCACAATATTTAGGGAATATTTTGGGAATTTAACCCACAATGTTTTAGGGAGTATTTCGGAGATATTTTAGGGAATATTTAGGGAGTATTTTTGGAATTTAACCCACAATGTTTTAGGGAATACTTAGGGAATATTATACAGAATATTTAGGGAATATTTTAGGGAATATTTAGGGACTATTTAGAGAATATTTTAGGAATCTAACCCACAATGTTTTAGGGAATATTTAGGGAGTGTTTTAGGAATCTAACCCACAATGTTTTAGGGAATATTTAGGGAATATTTTAGGGAACATTTAGAAAACATTTTAGGGAACATTTCGGGACTATCGGCCCAGCATGGATAAAACCCCCAAAATCCAGCAGCAAATCCCAATTATTTTTTTTTTTCCCCAAAGGTTAATGTGTAACTCATTGGATTGAGCAGCAAAAAGTTCATTTTTGTGGTTTTTCAGAACAAACCAACCAACCCCACATTCCTCAGGAAATGGGAATTCCAGGGAAATTTGGCTGAAAACTGTGGGATTAAATGGAATTATTGAATATTGGGAGTCATCAAAACCATCCCGGGGTTTTGTGGTTAAAATGGGGAGTTTGGGGTTAAATCCTGCCGTGGGTTTAGGATTAAAATTGTGATTTTAGGATTAAAACCATGCCAGGGTTTTATGATTGAAATGATAATTTTATTATTAAAATGATGATTTTATTATTAAAATGATGGTTTTAGGATCAAAACCATCCAATGGTTTTATGATTAAAATTAGGATTTTGGGATTAAATCCTTCCGTGGTTTTATGATTAAAATTATGATATTTATGGTTAAAATGATGATTTTAGGATCAAAACCCTCCAATGGTTTTATGATTAAAATTAGGATTTTAGGAGTAAAACCATCCCATCGTTTTATGACTAAAATTATGATTTTAAGATTAAACCATGCCATGGTTTCATGAAGAAAATGATAATTTTATTATTAAAATGATGGTTTTAGGATCAAAAACATCCCATGGTTGTATAATTAAAATGATGATTTTATTATTAAAATGATGATTTTAGGATCAAAACCCTCCAATGGTTTTATGACTAAAGTGATGATTTTGGGAGTAAAACCTTCCAGTGGTTTTAGGATTAAAATGATAATTTTGTTATTAAAATGATGATTTTAGGAGAAAAACTATCCCATGATTTTATGATTAAAATTAGGATTTTAGGATCAAAACATCTCATGGTTCTATGATTAAAATGATGATTTTATTATTAAAATGATTGTTTTAGGATCAAAACCTTCCAATGGTTTTATGATTAAAATGATGATTTTGGCAGTAAAACCATCCCAGGATTTTATGATTAAAATGATAATTTTAATATTAAAAAGATTATTTTAGGATCAAAACCATCCCAGGGTTTTAGAATTAAAATTATGATTTTAGGATTAAACCATCCCAGGGTTTTATGATTAAAATGACAATTTTATTATTAAAATGATGATTTTATGATGAACGTGATGATTTAATTATTAAAATGATGGTTTTATGATGAACTTGATGATTTAATTATTAAAACGATGACTTTATGATCGCAATGATGATTTTGGGATCAAAAGCCTCCCATGGTTTCATGATTAAAATGATGATTTTATTACTTAAAATGATGGTTTTATGGTCAAAACGATGGTTTATGATTTCATGATGATTATATGATGATGGTTTTATTATCAAAATGATTATTTAATTATTAAAGTGATGACTTTATGATTAAAATGATGATTTTAGGATCAAAACCCTCCCATGGCGTTGTGATTAAAATGATGATTTGATTATTAAAATGGTGATTTTAAGATCAAAACCATCCTGTGATTTTATGATTAAAATTGTGATTTTAGGATTAAACCATCCCAGGGTTTTATGACTAAAATGATAATTTTATTATTAAAATGATGTTTTTATTGTGAACTTGATGATTTAATTATTAAAACGATGACTTTATGATCGCAATGATGATTTTGGGATCAAAACCCTCAAGTGGTTTTATGATCAAAATGATAATTTTATTATTTAAAATGATGGTTTTATGGTCAAAACGATGGTTTATGATTTTATGATGATTATGTGATGACGGTTTTATTATCAAAGTGATTATTTAATTATTGAAATGATGACTTTGTGATTAGAATGATGACTTTAGGATCAAAACCCTCCTGTGATTTTATGATTAAAATGATTATTTGATTATTAAAATGATGATTTTAGGATCAAAACCATCCTGTGATTTTATGATTAAAATGATGATTTTGGGATTAAAACACTCCATGTTTTTGTGATTAAAATGATGATTTTGGGGTGAAAACAATCCTGTTATTTTATGATTATAAATACGATTTTGGGATTAAATAACTCCATGTTTTTGTGATTATAATTATGATTTTGGGGTTAAATTATTCCATGTTTTTATGATTATAATTACGATTTTGGGATTAAAACATTCCGTGTTTTTGTGATTAAAATGATGATTTTGGGGTGAAAACAATCCTGTTATTTTATGATTATAAATACGATTTTGGGATGAAAACACTCCATGTTTTTATGATTATAAATAGGATTTTGGGATGAAAACACTCAATGTTTTTTTGATTATAATTATGATTTTGGGATTAAAACACTCCATGTTTTTATGATTATAAATAGGATTTTGGGATGAAAACACTCCATGTTTTTTTGATGAAAATTATGATTTTGGGATTAAAACACCCCATGTATTTATGATTAAAAATACGATTTTGGGATGAAAACACTGCATGTTTTTTATGATGAAAATTATGATTTTGGGATGAAAACACTCAATGTTTTTATGATTATAAATAGGATTTTGGGGTGAAATCACTGCATGTTTTTCCGATCTCAGTGGTGACTCACAGCCAGGATTCCCAGCAGGACTATCAGCATCCCTTAATGAGCCCCAAGGGCTCTGTGGGGTTGTTGTGGGGCTGTTTGTGATCCTAAAACCATCGCTGAAATCACAAAAACATGGCAGGGTTCGATCCTGAAATCGTCATTTTAATCATAAAATCATGGGATGGTTTAATGCTGAAATTTTAATTTTAATTCTAAAATAATAGGATGGTTTGATCCTAAAATCGTCATTTTAATTCTGAAAAAATAGGATGGTTTTAATCATAAAATGGTAATTTTAATCATAAAACTTGGGATGGTTTTAATCCTGAAATCTTAATTTTAGTCATAAAACCTTGGGATGGTTTGATCCTAAAATCGTAATTTTAATCATAAAACCAGGGGATGGTTTTAATCCTAAAATCGTAATTTTAATCATAAAACCATGGGATGGTTTTGGTCTGAAAATCATCATTTTAATCATAAAACCTTGGGATGGTTTTAATCCTAAAATCGTAATTTTAATTCTAAACCAATAGGATGGTTTTAATCACAAAATGGTAATTTTAATCGTAAAACTTGGGATGGTTTTAATCCTGAAATCTTAATTTTAGTCATAAAACCATGGGATGGTTTGATCCTGAAATCGTAATTTTAATCATAAAACCTTGGGATGGTTTAATCCTAAAATTGTAATTTTAATTCTGAAACCCTGGGATGGTTTTAATCCTAAAATCGTAATTTTAGTCATAAAACCATGGGATGGTTTGATCCTAAAATCGTAATTTTAATTCTGAAACCACTGGATGGTTTTAATCCTAAAATCGTAATTTCAATTCTAAAACAATAGGATGGTTTTAATCATAAAATGGTAATTTTAATCATAAAATCATGGGATGGTTTTAATCCTAAAATCATCATTTTAATCATAAAACCACGGGATGGTTTTGGTCTGAAAATCATCATTTTAATCATAAAACCTTGGGATGGTTTTAATCCCAAAATCATAATTTTGATTCTAAAACAATAGGATGGTTTTACTCATAAAATGGTAATTTTAATCATAAAAACATGGGGTGGTTTTAATCCTGAAATCGTAATTTCAGTCATAAAACAATGGGATGGTTTAATCCTGAAATCGTAATTTTAATCATAAAAACATGAGATGGTTTAATCTTAAAAATCATCATTTTCATCATAAAGCCATGGGATGGTTTTAACCCTAAAATCGTCATTTTAATTCTAAACCAATAGGATGGTTTTATCCTAAAATCATCACTTTAATCACAAAACCATGGGAGGGTTTGATCCTAAAATCGTAACTTTAATCATAAAACCATGGGGTGGTTTAATCTTAAAATCATCATTTTAATCACAAAACCATGGGATGGTTTGATCCTCAAATTGTAATTTTAATTCTAAAACAATAGGATGGTTTAATCCTGAAACCGTCATTTTAATCACAAAACCATGCGATGGTTTGATCCTAAAATCGTAATTTTAATTCTAAAACAATAGGATGGTTTGAATGCTAAAATCATCATTTTAATCAGAAAACCATGGGGTGGTTTAATCTTAAAATCTTAATTTTAATCATAAAACCTTGGGATGGTTTTAGCCTGAAATCTTCATTTTAGGCATAAAATCGTCACTTTAATAACAAAAGCATGGGATGGTTTTAATCCTAAAATCACTGTTTTGATCCTAAAATCATCATTTCCATCCCAAAACCGTGGTTGGGTTTTAATCCTAAAATCCTCACTGTCATCCTAAAGCCATCATTTTATTGATTAAATCACAATTTTAATAACAAGGACTGATTGACACCTTTCCCTGCCTTTCCTCCTTTGGCTTTTTATTAGCTTTTTTAGGGTTTTTTTGGGATAAAAGTGTTCCCTGTCCCCTCAGAGTTCCCAAGTTCCTCCCAAACTCCTCCTGGATTTCTCCCAAATTCCTCCCAAATTTCTCCCAGATTTCTCCCATTTTAATTTCTTTCTCCCAAATTTCTCCCAGATTTCTCCCAGACTTCTCCCAAACCCTCCTGAATTCCTCCCAAATTCCTCCTGCATTTCTCCCAAATTTCTCCCAAATTTCTCCCAAATACTCCTAAATTCCTCCCGGCTTTCTCCCGGCTTTCTCCCAAATTCCTCCCTGATTCCTCCCAAATTCCTCCCAAATTTCTCCCGGATTTCTCCCCAATTCCTCCTAAATTCCTCCCAAATCCTCCTAAATTCCTCCCAAATTCCTCCCGAATTTCTCCAAAATTCCTCCCTGATTCCTCCCGAGTTTCTCCAAAATTCCTCCCAAATTCCTCCTGAATTTCTCCAAAATTCCTCCCTGATTCCTCCCGAATTTCTCCTGAATTTCTCCTGGACTCCTCCCAAATTTCTCCTGAATTTCTCCCAAATTTCTCCCGGTTTTCTCCCGGATTCCTCCTGGATTTTTCCCGAATTTCTCCCGAATTTCTCCCGAATTTCTCCCCAATTCCTCCCAAATGCCTCCCAAATTTCTCCCGGCTTTCTCCCGGATTCCCCCCTATTTCTTCCGAATTCCTCCCGAATTTCTTCCAGATTTCTCCCTGATTTCTCCCAAATTCCTCACGGATTCCTCCCAAATTCCTCCCGAATTTCTCCCCAATTCCCCCGTCTCTCAGTCCCTTTCCATCGCGTGCGATCAGCTCCCATCCTGCTCCCTGGCTGGCCGCTGGCCAAGGGCAGATCTCTGCTCAGCCTGCAGGTGTTTCTCTCTGCTGAGTCACCTGGAGAACTGCCTGACCTTCTGGCTGCAGGAACAGCGCAGGAGTGTCCTTCCCCCAAATCCCACAAATCCCCCAAATCCCGAAATCCTGAACTAAAAAAGGTGAAAAATCCGTGACCCCATGCAAAAAAATCTCAAATATCCAACCCCAACTCTTTCTAAAACCTCAAATGGGGAAGGAAATAATTCCTCACACACTTCCCGGGAGTGTGGGAACACCTTGGGGTTCTCCTTCCCCCAA